>NC_050443.1:145484157-145714157 GCF_903995425.1 Onychomys torridus | reverse complement strand
CTTGTGTGGTACTGGGGATTAGACTAGGGTCTCATACATGCTAAGCAAATGCTATACCACTGAGGTACATCTTCAACATTCAGACTTCTCACCTGTCTCTGGATCTCTCTGTCTCTCTCCCTCTTTTCCCCCCCTAAAAAAATTAAAGTAGCTGTAAAGAAGAGAGCCAGTACATGCTTATAATTCTAGCCCTCAGGAGACAGAGGCAGGATCTCTGAGTTCAAGGCCTGAATGATCTCTAAAGTGAGCACAAGGAGAACTGGAGCTATGCAATGAGACCCTGTCTAAACAAACCTAAACAAATAATAAAACAAATTGCAATGAAAATAAATTTGGTTTAAAAACTGTAAATAATAAAATGATAATGACTATGAATACTCATTCCACCTGATTTCCCATGCTCAACATCTTAACTCCTATATTTCCAGGCATTTTTCTCCTTTAAAGGAAAATCCTTTTTTTTTTAGTAAAAAATAATGCATGCTTATTATGAAGAATGAAAATAATTAAAATGCTTAAATATAATTACCCAGAATATGATACCTGGAAATATTCATCATTAATGTTAGTTGGAATTCTAATTATTTATTTTACATAGTCTTTTGGAGCATAGACTGGCTTCAAATTTGCTGTGTCTTGAATTCAAGATCCTCCTGCCTCAGCCTCCCAAAAACTGAGATGCTGTCATGTACCACTATGCCCAGCTTGGTCAAACACTTCCTTATAAACACATTCAATTTGAAGACAAGTAGATTAAATGGCAACAATATTTTTGCTTTTTAAAAAAGCATCCTGCTCCATGTGATTTTTTTTTTAGATAAAAAAAATTAAAGTCTGTCAAAATTAGCAGAAAAATAGAAATAGATAAAAATAAAAGAATAGACTTCAGAATAATTTTATTTTTATCTGTAAGAGAAAGATAATTTAACTTTAAAAAAATAATTGAGAAACATTGACATCAGATGTTTATAAAAGCATTTTATTAGCATATATAATGATTTCATTATGACATCTCACACACACATGCTGGGGATATTTTTCTGTACGCTGTGAATATGTGTTACTCCCACTGGCTAATAAATAAAGTTGTTTTGGCCTATGACAAGGCAGCTTAGAGGCAGGCAGGAAATCCAAGCAGAGACACAGGAAGAAAGGCAGAGAGAGATGCCAGCCTGCCACCCAAGGAACAACATGCCAGCAGACCGAGAAGCCTCAGAACACATGGCAAAACATAGATTAACAAAATTGGGTTAATTTGAGATATAAGAGCTAGCTAGCAAGAGGCCTGCCATAGGCCATACAGTTTGTAAATAATATTAAGCCCCTGAGTAATTATTTTATAAGCGGCTGTGGGACCATGGGGGACCTGGGCAGGGTCGGAGAAAACTTTCAACGACTCTCTCTGTCTCTGTCTCTGTCTCTGTCTCTGTCTCTGTCACACACACACACACACACACACACACACACACACACACACACACTGCATTTTGATCACATTCACTACCTTTACCCCCTCCCCTTCAAAGGTTTTTGAAAGTGAAGTCAGTTGCCTTTTTGTTACAGAACATAGCATTTGAACACACATTTGTCTTTCCCCTTCTCCAGAGCTCTCATTTTTGTTTGTACACACAGATATACAGATATGTGTTTGTACACACAGATATACAGATATAAATAAGTAAATATATATATATTTACTGACCAGTACTGTATATTTTGCTGTCACATATCTAACTACTCTGTCTACTCCCTTATTCCCATTATTATTAGCTTGATACTAACTGAAGTTGATCCAGTCTTTAGTCTTGTTTTTGTGTCTTCATTCATGAGTTCTTTATTTAAATGCTCTATAAATCAGCTGGATGCTGATTGCAGGTTACTATGTATTGGCACTGTACTGAATGAGTCCTTGCATGTATGGAAGCACACGCTTCATGTCTTTAAATGTGAAGTAGCCTCCTGGCTGGGTACGATGTCACCAAGTCACACCTTTTTTCCCCTCAGAACTTTGTACAATGGCTTCCCTGTCCCCTAGTATTAAAATTGTGCTGTGGAGAAGTCTGGAGCCTGGTTAAAGTTCAGCCTCTGAAGGAGCTTGCTTTTGGCCTGCATGTTAAGCTTTAATTTTCAATGGTTAAGTAGGCTAGATCCAAAATTTCCTTGCCCCATTGATCTGAAGATTGTTTTGGATATTTATGTGTTTTGTATGTTTTCTACTCTCCCTATATGGAATTTTCCAACTTAAGGAACCACTTATGGTACTCTTTGATTGCCTTATGTCATTAGTTCCTCTCACTGATTTAGTAGTTGCCTGTCTTCACTAAGATTATCCTGTCTTCCCTCTTATTTCCAGCGTTCAGCTTGCTTATTCTCTACTTCATTATGTCTATAGTTGGTATGGCTCCTCATACGTTTACAGTCTCACTCCCTCTCCTATAATCTTTCTTTTCATCTTGTTTATCTCATCAATTGAGCCTCCTTTGGGGGTCCTGCCCCCCTACTCTGCAGGCAGGGGTACCAAGGGCCTGCACTGTTTGTGTTGCCAGACCTGTTCATCATCCTTTCTGTAAATGGATCTGCATTTTTAAAAACTATTTTAAAGTTATGGAGATATGCCCCTTTAAAGCATTTCATTTGGCTATGCGGTGGTGGCGCACGCCTTTAATCCCAGCACTTGGAAGGCAGAAGCAGGTGGATCTCTGTGAGTTCGAGGTCTACAAAGCGAGTTTCAGGACAGCTAGGACTATTACACAGAGCAACCCTGTCTAGAACAATCTAAACAAACAAAAACATTCAGTTGATATTTTCCTCTCTGTTGTTATCATTTACATTAATTGTATATAAATTAATAGGATCAGCTGTGACTTTTCTGTACAAGCGTATATCATGTATTAGTTATGCCCTCCACCCTTCTACCCTTGACTTCCTTCTGCCTTCCCCTCAGCACCCTTCCAGCCCCTAAACCTCCTCCTAATCTCCTTCTGTCCCTGCCATCTCTGATGACCACCCTTTCATCCCATTTCTGTGAGGGGCGCGCTTGGAATAGTGTTTGCCTTTCTGTGTCTGCCTTGCTTCGCCCACTGTGATATTCTCCAGTTCCGATCACAATGCTGCTTTGCTTTTGATCTGGGAGTCTTGACAAGCATCCTACCTTGCGTTTGGTTGTTATGTTTCTGTCTTCTCCACTTAGGATGCTATAGTACTCTAGACAGGAAGCTTCTAAACAACAGAAACTACTTCCCATTCTGGAGGCTGGAAAGTACAGGATTAAGAAGTCACCAGGTTCAGTAGAATCTATTTCTTGGTTCAATACGGTCTCACCTTATTGACCCCTCCCAGGGTAGAAAGATGAGGGGATAGATCATGGAAATATTTTATTGCTTTTTAAATTATGTGTAGGTGTGTACATCTGCATATGGTTATGTGCATGTGAGAGGAAGAGCCAAGAGAGGCCAGAAGCATATGATCCCCTGAAACTAGAGTTACAGGTAGTTGTGAGCTGCCATGTGAGTTCTAAGAACTAAACTCAAGTCCTCTGGAAGAGCAGCAAGTGCTCTTAAGCCCCTTAATTACTTTCTAAAGATACTTTTTTCTAATGTCATCATCTTTGAGTAGGGGGTTCTGTACTTTGTGTGTTTGAGGGGGCGCTGGGGGAGACCATCATGTTTTTTTCAGTCTTTTGATCTGGAATAATTCTTCTGCATCTCTTTGTCATTCCCGCTCCCGCCCCCTTGCTGGGGATCAGATCAAGCCCCATGCCTTCCCCATGTTAGGCAAGTGATCTGAGTTTCATCCCCAACTCTGTTTGCTATGCTTGGCATTGAGAGAACAGAGACCAGCTACTTTAGAATGTGCATAAGTGTGAATTGACCCTGATAAATGAGAGTTTACAGCTTGGGCAATAACAGCATAGAAGTCCTTCCGAGTCTTAAGTGACAGTTGTTTTTAATTTCTCCAATATTTGTTGATGTCAACTTGTTGACCACTTAATTAAGGAGGATCTGCCACCACTGGTTTAAAGGCACTTCTTTTTTTTTTTTTTTTTGAATTAGTAAGGTGTGTGTGGTGGGGGGTGGAGGGGATGGAGGTGGTCTGTGAGCCTGTGCACTTGTGTTTATCATGAGAACATTCACTTGCTCATGTAAACAAGGCTTCAGGGTTTTCTACAACCACTGTTGGGCAGGATTTACACTTTCATACAACTGAATAACATCTGAGATAATCCCTTTAGTATTTCTGTCTCTTCTGCTGTTATTGAATGAGATGAATTTCATGTTACTTCTTTTTTACATGTACATTCATTCTACTAATACCCCTCCCCCCACATGCTGTATTAATATATTCAGACTCCTACACATATACATGGGGTACTTAGACAAAGAGATGTGTTCCATCCATTGCTCTTGGGGACAAAGAACCTACATCTGGCACAAGACAGGCATTGCCCAGAGGGCCATGCCCCTGGAACCCAGTGTTTGGGTCCTGTAGAAATACATCTAATAATTTGTGTCCTCCATTTACTCCTAGAGACACCATTAAGAGGTAGACTGCAGAACTGAAATTATGTGACCTGGAGGGCAACCTTGCCCTGGTATGCATTCGCTTCAGCTGCCACACCCTCAGCCTTGACCACTCTTGAAAGACTTTCAGTGTGAACAAAAGGTTTCCACCCCCTTCTCTGAATGCTTCACTCAGAATGCACATTCTTATTCTTTACTAGCGTTTGTTTCCTGGAGTTCCTGGAATCAGAATCCCCAGGAGGGGCCCATCCCAAGGGCCCACCCGGGGTCATCTCCTGGAGATTTTTAAAGCTCCCAGCTAACCTTATTAGCACTGGGGGATTAGGAACCTTGCATTTTTTAATTGCACAGTTCACCTGAGAATAAACCTTTGTTTAAAAAAAATTTAATACACAAAGAGGAGACAGATCATATGAGAGTTAAGATAGGATTTCATCGTGGGCAGACTATTTGAATTCAAAGCAATCTGTGGCTCAGAAAGGTGACAGGGCTTCTCATTTGCTCATGGGTACAGCCAGCAACAGAACCCATTCGGCAAGCAGACTTTAAGGTGTGCAGTGGAAGGTCAATTATGGGTGACTATGTCCCATGTGACATAGTCTCAGCTTCATCAGGTCTCACTTCTGGCTACCAAGAGCCCAACTAAGCAAAACCCTGTTGAGCGAGTTTAGCCTGAACCCACTACCCTTGATGCCCGCACAGCCTCCTCCATATCTGACCAAATTCTCCCTCTACTACCTCCAGATGATGGCTGAGCAAGAATCCTGTTGGGTCAGTTTAGCCAGAATCATTCCTTACTGATGACAGTGTCAGTCACTTTCTGCCTACTCTTCCTTGTTATCAATTTCCAGCTTGCTTTTATTCAGAACTGAGCCCTGTTTCTCTTCCCTACTACAAAACTCCATCATGATGTACCACATGCCCACACCCACAGTGTAATATTTTCTTGACCATAATCTTCTGGACCCTTCTGTTTTTTGTATTTTGTTATTGTTTGTTGTTGACACAGTGTCTCACTCTGTAACCTAGGCTAACCTGGAGCTTGGGAACTCATGGCAATCCTCCTGTCTCAGCCTTTTGAGTGCTGAGATTATGCTTGAGTCACCACGCCCTGCTCCAGACTCCCTTTGAGCAAGTGTTTCAGATAACTACTTGTTGAACATGTGGGCTGTGGGTATTATCCAGGCAGGCTTAATCTGATCTCAAGAGCCCTGTAAAAGCAGCCAGTGGCAGAAGTCAGAAAGATCCAGGATATAAGAAAGTGTGACACACAGCACTTCTCCACTGCAGGACTGCCTCCAGAGGGAGGAGTTGATCCTTGCAAGCCCTTCAGGTGAGATTTAGGTAATCCTCACCTCAGGAGTGAGGTCCTAAGCAGCTAATCTAGCCACATCCCTAGGCTTCTCATCTACACAGCTGTGAGATAAGCAGGAATTCAAAGCTGTTGAGTTTGTGCAGCGATGGAAGCATAGGTTGGAGTGTCTTCTTCCACACTGTTATAGTAGACATCCCCACAGGATGCTGGTCCTTCTGCATGCTTTGTGAGGGCGGAGTGGCTTAGAGCGCTGAAGGGATCACAACCACACTGCCTCTGCTGAGTGGATGCAAGGAGGCAGGCATTGTAACTGGATGCTCGCCTCTGGTACTTGCTTTGATTCTCAGTGGCCACAAGCTTTAGAGGGTTTCCTTATTTAACAGATGAAGACATAGTGGCCTCATAAGGCAAGTGGAAGGAGGACATGAGGTGAGTGGTAGGAGGTGGTGGTACAGAGGTTCAGTTCAGTTGGTGTGACTGCCACAGCTCTGTGCTAATCGTATCTAATGTTCTTGCATTTATTGGTGGGGTTGCTATAAGACGTACCATAGGTGGAATGGCTTGAACAACAGAAAGTTGTCTCTCGTTTCTGGAGGAGCAGGTCCTAGATCCTGTTTAGAGAGGTCAGATGCTTCTAGGAACCGCAACAGTAGAGTTTCTCTAGCTTCTTGGAGCTTGCTGATAATCATTGCTAAGCTTGCTCAATCATTCACCATCAGCAAGCTTAGCCTGCCGCTGCACAGCGTGGCCCTTGGAGGACAGGTGCTGGGTACCCTTGCTTCCCTGGGCACAGAGCAAGCATGCCAGCATTTGCTGACCAGTTGAAGATAGTGGCAGAAGGGGACTGAGAGCCAAAGCACGGTCACCTGATCTCCTGCCTTTATTTTCATATATTATCCTTCCCATGTATGCCTGCATGCCCTGGGGGGTGGGGGGGATTCTTGTTTCTATATGAGCACAGGTGTGTGGGATTAGGGCACATATTAATAACTTTGTTTTACTTGGACCAGCTTCCAAGAACCTTTCCCCCAAATGAGTCATATTCACAGACTCGGGGAGTAAGGACTCAATGAGTTTGAGCAGGGACACATTACAACCCATCCTGAACCTCAAACTGTGGTTTGCAGCTGTGCATTGCCATGCTCCATTAATCCCAGACTTGGAGAATGGTATCAACACCCAAGCCCTCAGAGAAGGATGAAAGGGACCCTCTGTTTTCTTCTCTTCGTCTTTCAGTCATCCCATTTCCTGTCACTCTATCCCATGCCGCTAGGCTGTCCTAGAAAGGAAGTTGTCAAATGCTCCTGAGCGGTCACCCTGACTGTCTTTGTGGTCCCAGTCCTGCCTCTGTTATGCAGGGCTATGGACAGAGAGACCTCTGGTTGCCAGTGGGGCAGGGAGCAGCTTCAGGGTAAATGGGGCTTCCTAGGAGGACAGTGGACTCTGGACCTAGGTCAGCAAGTCAGACAAACATTAATGACATTATTTGACCTTCCTGGAGGAGGGCCTGTTGAGAGATACACTCTATCAATTGTTCCTCTCTGCTACCAGTCAGTCTGTAAGTACACTAAGGACTTTCTATATAAATTCATACATCATTTTCATTGTCAGAATTTTACACTTGCACCATGCTTTGCAGTTTGTAAAACATTTTTCTCATATGACTGTTGCTAAGAGTTATTTACTTCCATTTTGTGGATGGACAAGTTGACCTGTTCAAAGTCTCCCAGTAGTTGATATAGACTGTATTAATTTTGCAGTGCTGGCTGTGACATGGTGTGAGAAAGGGACAACTTACTCAAGTTCATTGTTTCAGAGGGACTTGAGTCCATCCTGGCGGGAAAGGGAGGTAGACTGTCTCTCTGAGTAGTGGTGAGTGTTTATGTGGTCCTCGACTAGAAAGCACAGAGAGCAGGCTGGAACAAGGAGCAGACCTAAATGACTGGCCCTAAATTACAAACCACGGCAAGGGTTTGAAATTTGGAAGCTAGAGAAAGAGGAAATTGACGGTGGAAGCATGCAGTGCAGAAGCCACCAGATGACAGATGACGTCAACCCAGCTACCCACAATGGCAAGGCAGCTCCACTGCAGGCAGCTGCCACCAACCACACGATACTAAAGGGGTGACTGACCTCCAGGGATACCCAGGTAGAGAGTAACATTGACTCTGTAGCTCGCTGTGTCTTGAAACAGGTGGCCTGCTATACTGAACCAAAACCAAGATCAGAAAAAGTATAAAAACGCTTGCTATGTATATGATGTAACATGGTAGTATTAATCTCCTGGCTACAGAAATAACCACTAACCTGATAGGACTGAGATGGAAGCCAAGACTTGTACTTTCCAGTAACACCACCCCACCTCTAGCTCCCTCTCTCCACCCCCACCCATCAGGTCTTGACGTATATCCCAGGCTTGCAACCCTCCTGCCTTGGCCTCCCAAATGCTGGGGTCATTGTTAATCCCACCCATCAATAATAAGACCATTACCACAGTTTAAAGCCAATTTTTTTTTTTTTTTGAGCTGAGGCTCGAACCCACTAGTGCTCTACCACTGAGCTAAATCTCCAACCCTAAAGCCAAATTTGAAGCAAGCTTTAATTAAATATTGGCCAGGTGGATGGGCTTTGGCCAGATTCCTAGGAAATGGCCCGGAATCATGGTTTGCAATGGCTTAAGAAGGAAAACCCATAATTCATTGCATTTCCCATCAGGTCCAATCAGGGACAAGCACACATCCTGCCATACCTCCAGCCTAAATCCAATCAGGGGCAAGTGGTGTACATCCTGACATATCTCCTGCCTGTGAACCTCCTGCCCACATGTGATTAGGCACATCTGGTGCGGATGGGTCAAACAAGCTTGTTTATGGGAGATAACAAGCCACATGTTTTCACTCCCCTAAACAAGAGCAAGGGGGCCTTACAGATCAGAGGCATTTTTGTTTCATGGATCTCTGAGGCATAGTAATTAAAACTTAAAGTGTATCTTTGGCTCTCACAGGCATAGGTGTGGGCCACACGTAGCTCAGTCCTGCACATTGCCAAGTCTGCCCCACAGTCTATAAGGTGTCTGCCACTTCTCTGTGGAACCCAGGCCTCCTTTCCCTTCTTCTCATGACATTCAGCCCCTTTCCCCAGGCCCAGGCTACTCATAGTTCAGGGTTACTCCACACTTCCCTCTCTGTCACTCTTTTGCTGAGCAGGATCTTACACTGAAGCTGGGTCCTCCAGACTCCCAAAGGCCTGAGCTCTGAACCAGAGCCAAAGGTGCCTGGTGGTTGGTGTAGAACTCGCTAGAGAGAGAAAACTCCTTTTTGAGTTTTTGAGTCTTTTTCAACAATAAGAAAGTAAAGCTTACAGCTTGTTATATTTCCTTTCCAATGGTTCCTTTCAAGAGCCCTATTACCTGGTATGGTTTTCCCATCATATTTATGAGGAAATGGAGGCTCCATGGTGCTAAAAAAACATTCCTTGCTCCCATGGTCAGAAGTAGAGATGGAGTTTGACCTTCCACATGGAACTTAAGCCAGAGACTGTGGCTCTCATAGTGGCCAGCACCTAGCACGCTGGACTGTCTTCTAGATACCAGGAAGGTATCATTGAATCCTGAGAAATGGGTCTCGTTGGGCCACCATATGAGTTGACAAACAGGCTCAGCAAGGTTAAGTGTCCTGCCTAAGGACATCAGCATAGAAGTGGGAGGACTCAAGAGCAGTTTGGGAGATCCAGGCAAGGCTTTTCTTCTCCAGTCTTCTCCAGGGCAGAGAGGGAGCATCAGGAATCTGGTACTTCGGAAAACTTTCCCTTAGTGCCCTGCATCCTTCATTGGCTCTGTTGAGAAGGATCCAGGGCAACACGTGTCTCCTGCCTACCTTTCCCACACAGTTTTGTCACTGCTGTCTGCCTGGGGGCCAGCAGGACCATCTCACCACCTGTCTTCATGCTTGTATCAGATATTTAAGAAACCTGGGACTACCGTGTAATTGCTCACTGAGCCCCAGACTCTCATTTCCATAGCCCCCCTAACAACAACTCTGTACTCTTTGCACATTCTCTAACATTCCTGTCGTGTCGACTGGAACACAATGTCAATCACCTGTGAGCACACCTGCATTCCTTACCTTGCCCTTTCATTCTGGATGATCTCACTGCCTGTCTGTGTTAGTGTTCTAAAAGAAGGCACTACTGGATGGGACAAGCCTTCATTCTGTGGAGCAATTCTTTGCCTGGCAGGATATGTAGAGTCTTTGGACCACCTGTCTGGTGGGTACCTGTGGTGATATTGTGTTCCCCAATATATCTTGCACCCTAATAAACTTATCTGGGGTCAGAGAACAGAACAGCCACTAGACAGACATAGAGGTCAGAAAATGGTGGCACACACACCCTTTAATACTAGAATTCTGGAGACAGAGATCCATCCAGATCTCTGTGAGTTCAAAGCCACACTGGAAACAGCCAGATATAGTGACACACACCTTTAATCCCAGGAAGTGATGGCAGGAAGCAGAAAGGTATATACGTCGCAAGGACCAGAAACTAGAGCCTAGTTAAGCTTTTAGCAGCAGTTCAGCTGAGAGCCATTTGGATGAGGACACAGAGGCTTCCAGTTTGAGGAAACAAGATCATCTGAGGAACTGGTGAGGTGAGGTTAGCTGTGGCTTGTTCTGTTTCTCTGATCTTTCAGCGTTTACCCCAGTATCTGGCTCCCGAGTTTTTTTCATTTTTATTTTTTTATTTTTTAATAAGACCCATTAAGATTTGTGCTACAGATACCCAGTGTGTTCCCTAGTGCAATGCCAATGGCTCTAACTCTTCCTAGCTCCCCTTTGTGACCTGTAGTCGAATTTCTAAGTGGTCTTATTAAATAAAAAACATGGAGCTAAATATAGGGGAGAAAGCCTTAGAGATCAGGGAAATAGTGAGAGCCAGCAGCCAACCTTACCTCACCAGCTCTGCAGCTTCCAAAATGCCATGACTTCCTGTCTACCTAGGCTTTTATTGCCTTGCTTTTCTGCCTTTCATTGGCTCTTAGCCTAGCTACCTCACTTCCTTGTCACTGCCTGTCTGTACAGACCTCCAGGTCTCTATGGTTGGTACTGGGATTAAAGGCATGAGTCACCATGCTTGGCTCTGTTCCCTAGTATGGCCTTGAACACACAGAGACTCTGACTGCCAAGTGATTGGATTAAGGATGTGTGCTACCATTGCCTGACTTTTGTGTTTACTTAAAACGGCTTGCTATTTCCTCTGATTTCCAGGCAAACTTTATTTATTAACATACTAATAAAATATCACCACTGTAGCAGGAATCTTAAATGGTCTTATTAATAAAATCAAACCTGAGGCCAGTTATTAGGGTGAATGCTGGATGATCAGAGAAGCAGAACAAGCCACAGCTACCTCACCTTGCCAGTTCCTCAGCTGATCCTGTTTCCTCAGAATGGAAGTTTCTGTGTCCTCATCCATATGGAACTCATTTGAACTGTGCTGCTCAAAGCCTAAAAGCTTAACCAGCCAAATGCTTCTAGTTTCTTGTCTTCACGCTTTATATATCTTTCTGCTTTCTACCATCACTCCCTGGGATTAAAGGCGTGAGTCACCATGCTTGGCTGTATCCTTGAATAAATGGATTTCTTCCTCTGGAATGCTAGGATTAAAGGCGTGTGCTACCACTGCCTATTCTCTATGTTTAATATTGTGGCTGTTCTGTCTCTGACCCCAGATAAGTTTATAGGGTGCACAATATTTTGGGGAACACAATACCACCACACACCACAGTGACCCTTTCTCTCCTGTATCTTGTAGTCCTCTCTGGTAATTATGGTGTTTTGTCCAGAGGTTCCTACCTATTCATCCTGGAGTAAAGTAGGCATCTTCCTAACTCCTCATCATTGCTTCCAGATCATTCTATGTCTGTCTTTCCTAACAGTTCCAAGCCAAGCTGAAAGGCAAGTTATCAGACTTTCCCTCCAAGTCTCAGTCATCTACTGATCCCCACATCCTCCCTCTACTTCCTTGTGGAGTATGGGCTAGCTCTTTGTGACCCTCACCAGCACCAGCCCTCTGTAATACTTGGGGATTGTCACGTCTGCCAAGATGTAGCTGCAATGCCCTTTATCTCCAACCTCATCGTTGATGGTTTTGTCTTTTACCTTATTTTAGATGCTCATTCTCAGTCCAACTCTAGATTGTATCATTCAGGGACAATAACCAATCAAGTCCTGATTTTCGATCATCCCTTTTGTTTCTTCCAGTTCATTCCTTGCAGCCTCCAAACTTCAATAATTCTGAGTGTACTAGGATGACTTTTTTAAACTTCCCACACCCTTGCATTGCTCCTGGATATACTGGGGCCATGAGGTCACTCCTGGATGGATCAAATCTCTTTGGAGAGGTAGGGGCAGGGTTTGTCATGGAACTGACTGGCCTGGAACTCATGGCCCTCCTCTTGCCTTAGTCCTGCTGGGATTATGACTCATGAAGCATAACTGGCTGCAAACCTTCCTTTCTAGGGGTTGCTCTCTGGCTGGGCATGTTCATACCCTCCACCAGGTATTTGCCCTTGG
The DNA here is from genome assembly GCF_903995425.1 of Onychomys torridus. NCBI lineage: Eukaryota > Metazoa > Chordata > Mammalia > Rodentia > Cricetidae > Onychomys > Onychomys torridus. The sequence continues at coordinate 145,701,750 of NC_050443.1, read as the reverse complement.
TATTTTCTCTTGCCTGCAGGCATCTGCAGGGTTAGTTCCTATGGTGGTTTGAATATGTGTTTGAATGCTTGGCTCATAGGGAGAGGCACTATTAGAAGGTGTGGACTTGTTGGAGTAGTTGTAGTCTTGTTAGAAGAAGTGTTTCACCGTGGGGGCAGGCTTTGAGGTTTCATATGCTCAAGTGACACCCAGTGTGGTACACAGTCTCCTTCTGCTGCCTGTGGATCAAAATGTAGAACTTTCAGCTCCTTCTCTAGCACCATGTCTGCCTATACGCTGCCATGCTTCTTGCCATGACAGTAATAGACTAAATTCCTGAAACTGTAAACTGGCCCCAATTAAAATGTTTTCCTTTATAAGAGTTGCCATGGGCTGGAGAGATGGCTCAGAGGTTAAGAACACTGGCTGTTCTTCCAGAGGTCCTGAGTTCAATTCCCAGCACCCACATGGTGGCTCACAACCATCTGTAATGAGATCTGGTGCCCTCTTCTGGCCTGCATGGATACATGCAGACAGAACATTGTATACATAATAAATAAATAAATCTTAAAAAAAAAAAGAAAAAGAAAAGAGTTGCTGTGGTCATGGTGTCCCTTTATAGCAATAAAACCCTAAGACAGTTCCTCTTCTTCCAGTCATCCTTCACGGAGAAGCCCACCCTGATTAGCTCATTAAAACTTAGGATATACCCCAACTTGTGACTTCTTTTTTGCTAGGGTGCACATTACTGATATGCTACACAATTCCCTTAATATTTATTCCTCTAGGATGGAAACTCTATGAAGACAGAGAATTTTGTTCACCATAACCCAGTGCCACTCCAAGGCTTGGCCCTTGCGCGGCTGTCAGTGAGCGTTGTGTAACAACCAAGTGCTAAGACTGCATTTTAAACACAGGGCAATTGGACTTCTCACTACCCTGTGTCATCTCAAGATGTACCGCAGATATAAATTGCATTTGTGTACATTGAGTTCGAGGCTTTTCTGGGGGGCTTATTGGGGTCCAAGGAAGAAATTACCTAAAATATCTTCGACGGTGTATTGGTGATTGCAACACGGAACAACTGAACTCTTGAAAGCAGATGAAATTGACGTACAGTGCTGCTGGATGAAGACAGAGGGTCCATTTCAGCACTACTCTGTTCCTTTTCCTCCTTCCTCATCTTAATCTCTCACTCTCTCCCTCATCTACGTATCTCTTTTTATTCTGCCCTCCCTCTTGGCCTCTCTGCTTCTCATTTGATTCTTGACACTCCTCTGACCCCCTTTTCCCTCTCCTTAGCTTTTTCCAAGAACAAAGAAAATTATATTTTGGAAAGGATTTTAATTTCCAAGGCATAGGAAAAAAAAGAGATTGTCCCCTCTCCGGAGTTTCCCTTGAGCATCTGCACTTTAATGAAATAAATGGCCTGGAGGAAACTGGGATGTGTGGAGGTCAGGGGATGGGTCCATCACGTCTGGATTCTTCTCTCCCTTTGTTTGGATTCTGTATCTCTAGGGGATGAATCGGGCCAGGAAACTTGGCGCTAGCCCCTTGTCCCATGCTACTTGTGAAATAATTGACGGGTGAGCTTGGAGACCTTGGAGAAAAATGGAGGAAGAAGGAGAAACTTCTCAGTGCTGAATCATGAAGTGGGAACAAAAAACGAAACTCTCTTCTTGAATGCCAAGTTTAATTTTCAAAAGGTGTTGCTCTAGGGGAGCCCGATTTTTCTCCCTTCTCAATAAATTGACCCCAAACAGCTGTAGCTGGTACAACCAGGGAACCAGTTTTGTTGTTTCATGTTGAACTATCAGATTCTGGTAGTATTTGTTGAGCTGCTCTAGAGGCAGTATGGAAATGATGAGTTGGATTTAGGTCACACTTAGGTTCAGCCTTGGTGCATATTTTTGCTTCTTATTATGTAACGTCTTTGTGCCTTAGTTTGCACTTCTGCCAAGTGGAGATAACAGCATCTTCTTCACTGAGCTGTTTGAAGAACTGCATCATAGCAATGCCAGTGATGATGAAAATGACGACGACGACCATGGATGCTTACTGTATGCTGTACGTGTTGTTAAAAGTACTCACTGGTGGGCAACCTAGGAAAATGCTTATTATATGATGAGCACTGGACACCTTACCATATAGTTTTGCTCCTAAATAGATGTGTTCAGTGCCAAACACTGGGATTGGATAAACTAGCAGGAGATTCATTTCTAGATACTATAGATTTTTCCCTCCCTTGGCAGCCACTGAGTGCCTGGAGTTCTTAATCTAGGGGTGGGGCTTTGTGAAATTTCGATCACCCTATTGGCATGTTGATCAGTGTAGTCATTATGCAGGTCTTGTTTAGGCAACCATATTGGTTAGAATTCATGCGTGTAGCATCCCAGCATCCTTTTAAACAGCATTATCATCAGCACTATGTAAGAGACTAAGAATTGGGGAACAGTCACATATAGAACACAGAAGTACATCTGGTCATTTCTCTGTTGTGACACAGACAAATTCCTGTTACGCTGGATGTACGAAGACAACATCAAGATGTATCAAGATGCTGAGTGGAAGGCCCATCAAGATGTTTTAGGCTATTACTGCAGCAAGAAATGACTTCCAAGCTGGGCAGGTTTCTCATTTACACTGCATGTCTAACAGACGTCAGCCTGGGGCTCTACTAATCCTTGGCCCTCAGAGCTCTCTGCTGATGGCTGTTCCATCATGGCTTCTGCTCTCACACTCACAAAACCTGGATAAGGGACTGGAGATGCTGCTCAGTTAGTAGAGTGCTTGGTTAGCATTCCAGTAAGGCCCGGGTTTGATCATTTAGTGTAAATTATATTGGTAAATTGTCATGTGCTGTAGCTTGTTGAAAGTGGACTCTTGAAACACAGAAGAGCCTCCTTTGTTTCTTCTAAAATCCCTGTGCTGGGCAGGCTGGGTCTCTGGCTGTGTAACAGGGAGAGGAAAAACCAGCAAGCAGAGAAGGTTAATACAAATATTCTTTCCTGGAAGGCAAACCATTTCTCACACAGGTTACCATCATTTACCCAGTGGCATGAAAATGCTTGCAGTGGGAACAGGGAGTGCTCATGCAGAGCTAGAGAACTCACTCAGGGGCCCAACTGACTGCCTCAGCTTCCACAGTTGATTTCTGCTGATGTTTGTGAGCCTTTGACTCACTGTTACCTTTGATTTTTTTTCTCTCAGTCAGGCTGCTCCAGTCATTTCTGTAGGATATTGTAAACTCTTAATTTGATGATGTTTTGTTATGTGTTGTGTCTATCTATCTGTGGTGGTGTGAGTAACAATGGACCCCACAGCCTCATCTATTTGAATGTTTGGTTGTTAGGGGATGGGATTAGGAGGTGTGGCCTTGGAGGAAGTATGTCGCTGGGGATGAGCTTTTGGGTTTCAAATGCTCAAGCCAGGCCCAGTGGCTCTCTCTTCCTGCTGCCTGCAGATATAGATGTAGAATTCTCAGCTACCATGTCTGCCTGTGTGCTGCCATGCTTCCTGTCATGAGGACAATAAGCTAAACCTCTGAAACTGTAATCAGGCCCCCAATAAACACTTTCTTTTATAAGAGTTGCTATGGTCATAGTGTCTCTTCACAGCAGTAGAACACTAAGATTCACTCACTCACTCTATCTCTTTATCACTTGTTATTTATTCCTTCATTTCTGATTGTCATATACTTAATACTAACTCAAAACCAGAAACATGGCTATTACATATCATTCTTCTGACTGCACAGATCAGATAGATTCCCCAGTACCACATAACATTGGACATGGTGGCACATACCTATAATTCTAGCCTTCAGAAAGTGAAGGCAGGGGGCTCAGGATTTTAAGATCATCTTTAGTTCCATAGCAAGTTTGAGGTCAGCCTAGGTTACGTGGGGCCCTGTCATAAAGTGGAAATGAACCACTAGAAAAGGAGGACTGGGATAGGGACATAGCTCTTCAGTTCTTCAGTGAGAAGTAATACATGGCTTTTTTTTTTTTTCATATTTGCTGGACTAAAGCAGGCCATTTGGCCACATATCACTTGGATATGACAGAGAAATATCATCCTTCATACACATATTCTAGAGTTCATTATGAGAAATCCACGGAGTCTGCTTAAAGGGTAAAGGAATTTATTAGGGAGGAAGACCCACTGCAGCACAAGAGATTTATCATAGGGTCCTGGAAGTCAGCAGTACAGTCCAAACCTGTTCTTCCTGCCTGGGTCTGACTTAGCATCCAAGCCCATTAGGGAGAGAAGAGAATGCATCTATGAGTCCCAGGTCTTAAGGGTAGCCCCGAGCCATGCCCCAGGGGCAAGTACTTCAAGGTCATAGGTGGATAGGACAGTTACCTGCTACATCTCTAGGGCTGGTGCTTCAAGGTCATATACAGAACAGCTATCTACTATAAGAGTTGAAGAAGTATCTGTGATTGGCCTAGTGACTGTGGAGCATGGTGGCCACAGATGGTCACATCTGGGTAGAGGTCCTTGCTGTGGGATGTTCAAGTATGTCAAATGTGTTGCTCTGATTGGTTAAAATAAAACACTGATTGGCCAGTAGCCAGACAGAAAGCATAGGTGGGACAAGCAGAGAAGAGAATTCTGGGAAGTGGAAGGCAGAGGAAGAGAGAGCTGCCAGCCGCCACCATGACAAGCGAGATGTAAGGTACCAGTAAGCCATGAACCATGTGGCAAAGTAAAGATTAATAGAAATGGGCTAAATATAAGAATAAGAGCTAGACAATGGTAGGCCTAAGCTAATGGCCAAGCAGTTTAAATAATGTAAGTGTCTGTGTGTTTATTTTATAAGTGGGTTGTCGGACCAACAGGGCTTGGTGGAGGCTGGAGAGAAGGTCTCAAACTACAGGGCCTCACTGAGATCTTGCTTGTAAAAACAATTGGGAATCAACCTACCTCAAGACCCAGCTATACTACTCTTAGGCGTATACCCAAAAAATGCTTAATCATACCACAAGGACACATGCTCAACTATGTTCATAGCAGCATTATTCATAACAGGCAGAACCTGGAAACAACCTAGATGCCCCTCAACCAAAGAATGGATTAAGAAAATGTGGCACATATACACAACAGAGTACTACTCAGTAGTAAAAAGCAATGATGTCATGAAATTTGCAGGCAAATGATGGAACTAGAAAATATCATCCTGAGTGAGGTAACCCAGACTCAGAAGGACAAACATGGTATGTACTTACTCATAAGTGGATACTAGATGTAAAGCAAAGGATAACCAGACTACAACCCATAGCTCCAGAGAGGACCTTAAGGACATACAGATTGCCCAGCAAAGGAGAAATGAATGAGATCTACATGAGCAAATGGGGGGTGAGGGAGAGTAATGGATGGCAAGGGATGGGGATGAGAACATAAGGGAACAGGAGGTTCAAGCTAGAACAGTGACAGAGTGGGAGAGCAAGGAAAGAGATACTATGATAAATGAAGACATCATGGGGAAACAGGGTGCTAGGGAAGTTCCCAGGAATCCACGGGATGACCCCACCTTAGACTACTAGCAATAGTCAAGAGGGTGCCTGAACTGGCCTACTCTGGTAAACAGATTAGTGAATACCCTAACTATCATCATAGAGCCTTCATCCAGTAACTGATGGAAGCAGATGCAGAGATCTATAGCCAGGCACTAGGCTGAGCTCCAGGAGTCCAATTGATGAGAGAGAGGAAGGATTCTATGAGCAAGGGACATGGAGATCATGATGGGAAAATGTATAGAGATGGCCAGCCAAACTAGTGGAAATGCATGAACTGTGGACCAATAGCTGTGGAGCCCCCATGGGACTGGACAAGTCCCTTTGGATAGGGGAGACAGTTATTGAGCTTGAACTGTTTAGGGGGGCCCCAGGCAGTGGGATCAGGATCCATCCTTGGTGCATGAGCAGGCTTTTTGGAGCCCAGTGCCTATGGTGGGACACCTTGTGCAGCCTTGGTGCAGTGGGAAGGGACTTGGACCTGCCTCAACTGAATGTACCAGGCTCTGCTGACTCCCCATGGGAGACCTGGCCTTGGAGGAGGTGGGAATGGGGAGGTAGAAGGGGGAAGGCTGGGGGCAGCAGGAGGGAGGAGAAGGGGATCTGTAGTTGGTATGCAAAATGAATAGAAAATTTCTTAATAACAAAAATAAAAAGAAAAGAATTATGATGAACTGGACTACACACATACACACACAGACACAGACACAGAGTCTCTTTATGTATCTCAGACTAACTTAAAACTCCTGAGTCCTCTGTGTCAGCCTCCTGAGTGCTGAGATTACAGGCATATGCCACCATATCCAGCTTGGATAGAATAGACATTGTGTCAGATACTTTCATATATCAGTTAACCCCCAAGAAGGAAAGCCATAATCCCCCTATTGTGGTGGAAACTTATGATCATTTTCTAAAACTTACATGAAATAAAAGTAGCGTGAGTGTAATACATATAGTTTTCTGAATTAATAAGAAAATCATGCAAAAAATGAGCAGGGCACTAGGAGACAACAGGCTTATTTCTAGTCCATTTTCCTACTTTTTAAAGTCTGAAAACACATCAGAGAGCAAATACATCCTGAGACAGGTTAGTGTTAGTTCCTAGACAGCTCATGAAAGCTTTCTGAAAGAGTAATACAACTGGTTAACAATGTCCGACTTGGATATAGGGAAAGGGCAGCCTGTGAAACAAGTACCTCTGCTGGCATTTGTCTGCTGTGGTATTGCCTGCAAAACAAGGCAAACACAGGTAGGAAGGAGCCTGGCCAGGAATATTTCCTGATGACCTCTGAGGGGACCAGAGCTTCTGTTCCTTGTTGCAAATATTCCAGCTGGTCATATGCCTATCATATATTCATGAAACTCTATTTGTATGTGTGGAATGGGCTTGACGAAGCGAACCCAACTGATTGAATAATTGGAAAAAGTTCTCTGCAGAGGGCAGAGCTGGACACCTTTGACAGGAGAGCTAAATCATTTAGCACCCTGTTCTATCAATCATCTGGGAACTAGATACACCTCTTGATCGATAAGTTGAGAACTGGGTTCCGTTGCCTGGAGTGACAACCTGGGAGGCATAACTGTCAACAAACAAACAAACAAAAAATTCCCCAACCACATGTTATTGTTTGGCTGGCAATTTGGGGAATACAAATTGTATTTTTCTTAAAATGCACTAGGTACATTAATCAGGATTTCAGCTGGAAATGATGACATATTCAAGGACAAATTGAAGCATTTTTACTAAACATTTCTTTACAGAGGTTAGGTCAAGATGAAGGGACCATGAAAGAGTAGTAGACACTATGGAGCAAGCAACAGTGTGGGAACACTACCTCTGCTAGCCTGAAGACAGCAGGGGGAATAGGGTTTGCAGGGGACCTGTGTATGCTCTCACCAAACACAGGAGATGGTAAGCTGATCTATGGCTGTGGGAACTCGGCTTTTCTCCTCTCTTCTCTGATATCCTAGCAGAGGGCTTGGAATCTGGCTATACAGACTTGGAGGTAGACCTCTGTGGCCACACAGTTAGGCAGGGAAGAGTAAATAATATTGTGGTGATATTGTGTTATACTCTAATAAAACTTGCCTGAAGATCAGAGGACAGAACCAGCCACAGAGTTAGCCACAGAGGTCAGGCAGTGGTGGCACACACCTTTAATCCTGGCACTCAGGAGGTGGAGATCCATCTGGATCTCTGTAAGTTCAAAGCCACCCTGGACTACATGAGATGAATTCAGTTTAAAAGAGAAACAGCCAGGCAGTGGTGGCAGACACCTTCAATCCTGGCACTCAGGAGGCAGAGATCCATCTGGATCTCTCTAAGTTCAAAGCCACCCTGGACTATATGAGATTAATTCGGTTTAAAAGAGAAACAGCCAGGCAGTGGTGGTATACACCTTTAATTTCCAGCACTTGATCATACACCTTTAATTCCAGTACTTGGGAGTCAAACGCCTTTAATCCCAGCACTAGGAAGGTTGAGACAAGAAGTGATACAGCTGGGCAGAGAAAGGAATATAAGGCAGGAGGAGACAGAAGTCAGCCCCTTTTGGCTGAGGACCCAGAGGCATTCAGTTTGAGGATTTGTGGAGACAGGATCTTCTCTTTTCTCCCGAGGAGTTGGTGAGATGAGAAGTGGCTGTGGCTTGTTTCCTCTGATCTTTCAGCATTTGTCCCAATATCTGGCTTGGTTTTTATTATAAGACTTTTAGGACCCGTGCAACATAATATCAGAGGTGTCACCAGAGAACAGGAAGAGAGAGGAACACTGGGCTACAGGTACCACATTCATCTTGTTCTGGGTTGCACACGTCTGTCATGTGATTCTTTGTTTGTTTGTTTGTGTTCTGACAAAGCTTGCCTGGAGATCAGAGGGTGGAGCTAGCTACTAGTTAACCATAGAGGCCAGTGGTAGCTCACACTTTTGATCCCAGCATTTGGGAGGCTCATGCCTTTAGTTCCAGCACAATCAGGAGATGGAGACAGGAATATAAAGTGGGTGGAGACATGATCTGGGGGTGGGGGCTTTCCATCTGAGGATTTGTAGCGGTAAGAAGTCTCTAGAGGCTGCTGCTCTGCTTCTTAGACCTTTCAGGTTATTGCCCTGATATTCGACTCTTGGTTTCTATTGATAAGACTGATTAGGATGACGCTTCACCCGTCACCAGCATTTAGAGGCCAATAGTACTTCAATCCATTTTCTTTGATCTAAAATCTCTAGAATAGCACTGTTTTGTTGTTATTTGTTTTTGTCAGTGATAAATGAAAGTCTCCTTTAACTTTAATAAAGTTTCTTGCAAACATGTTCTTTTTTTTTTTCTCTTGAGGTAAAACGGGGGCAGCCGCTGGGAACTAGCTAGTGGTCACTGTATGAGGTATGGCTGGCTCTGTGTCTTCATCTCTACAGAAAGTTCTGGAATACATTGGCCTGAGATCTTGTGCACAGCCCAGGAGGTGAAAAGCTGCCTTGCTCTAGAACTGCTATTCTCAACTTGTTGGTCGTGGCCCCTTGGGGGTCTGCACATCAGATATCCTGCTTTTCGGATATTTACATTATGATTCACAACAGTAGCAACATTACATAATTACAAAGTGAATTAGCAATGAAAATAATTTTATGGTGGGGGGGGTCATCACAACATGAGGAACTGTATTAAAGGGTCACAGTGTTAGGAAGGGTGAGAACCACTGCTCTGAGCCTCTCTCTGGGGAGGAGGGGAGTCCTAAGTGAATGTGTGTTGTTTGACATGGATCCCAATATCTCAGACCCACCAGAATGGTCAAGCCTTCCCATAGTCTTTGTGTGAATATTGACAGTGTGTACAAAAAGTTTCAACTGCAGCTTACCCCTGAATCTATATAGCCTGAGACTGCTCTCTCTTAATCCTTCTACTCAGATTAGCTAAACCGGCCACCTCCCTGTTCCACTGTGTACATTAGATCTGCCTCCTTGTTCAGCCGCAGACAGTAAACCTGTCATCCTAATTCACATGTATAAGAAATGTGCTGCCAGGCGGTGGTGTCGAACGCCTTTAATCCCAGCACTTGGGAGACAGAGGCAGGCGGATCTTTGTGAGGCCAGCCTGGTCTCCAGAGCAAGATCCAGGAAAGGTGTAAAACTACACAGAGAAACCCTGTCTCGAAAAACCAAAAAAAGGAATGTGCTGAGCTTCTGGGTTACTGTGCCTCCATCAGAGTGCCTGGCCTACCTGATCCCAGGGTTCTGTGCACCTGTCTGTGTGTCAATCGTTTGTTTGTTTGTTTGTTTGTTTGTTTGTTTGCTTGTTTTTTCATTCTCTGTTGTCTGAGTTCGGTCAATCACTGAGCCCTACAGAGCACAGCTCCTCTCCTTGATGACAGAAGGCATTGGCTGAGTTTGTGCAGTTTTCTTGCATAGCAACGAAATAGAAATGATGTTGTTGATGAGGAGAAAGACAAAGAGGAGGGCTTACCTTTATTTAATATATAACATGTGCTGGGTGCTAAAGTTTGAAATATGCACAATGTCATTTAACAGCCATCATAATCCTGAGGGAAATACTACTATTATTTCCATGTTAACAATGTGAGAACAAGTTGAGGAAAATTGTTACCACATAACTATTAGGTCATGCCAGATGAAATTGCCAATATTCAGTCATGTTTGATGAAAATGTCAACTTCATATGGTTCAACTTTGTGTAATATATTGCAGAATCAGCTTTAAAATCCAGAGCAAGCTCATTGTAAGCTTTTGTGAGTGACCAAGGAAACCTCTGTAAAGCCGCCCAAGTATTAAATAAAATAATGTTCCTGTGACTGGTGCACAGTGATGCTGCTCACAAAATGTTCTTTTTGTGTCTGGGTTAATTTCATTCTGCCTGTCATTCTTACTCCCTGGGGAAGGCTGTGCACAGCTGTCTGAACAGATGTGGCCAGTGAGACTGGGAGGAGGTCTGTTGCTATTGACTAGATCCCAGGGACCTGCAAAGTCCCAGCTTTGTCATTAGTGCCCCTCCCCATACACCCCTACTCCTGTCTCTTGGGGAGTTTCTTCTGCCTTGCAATTCTGGAGGACAGTCTCTGGGTCCAGAGCATAGGGAGGTTCTATGAACATTAGGTCTTCCCTGGTCCCTGTGTTTAGTCCCCATTGATTGTCCAAAAGTTTCACTCCATCAGCAAATGCATCCCCAGAGTTGAAGGACAGGAGGGCTGCGGGTGGGTGGAGGGGCGGTTGCTGCCTTGTTCATTGTGTTACGTGGATATATGAGCTGACTCGGCTCACAGGGTTACTTCTGGCAGGGAGACGGATTCAAAAGCCCTCCTCTTTTTAGTTGGCAAGAAAGAAGAGATGATTCCCTGGCAGAAGGGTATGCTCTTTGGGTGTGGTCTTAGGAATTGGGCATGACTACATGAAGAAATTTTGCCTCTAAAAAGCAACAGTACAGGACTGTCAGATTTAGCAAAGGAAAATGCCTGACTTGCAGTTAAATTTGAATGTTAGGAGTATATACTATGCAATATTTGGGATATATTTCTATTAGAAATGGTTTCTTGGCTGAAATTCAAGTTTACCCCAAGCTTTGGTTTGAACCGCTCCCTCTGTGAGTCAGGTATATTGTTAGTGTAGCAGTATTAGGAGCTGAGGTGTTTAGGGCTGAGGAAGCCATGAGGCTGCTCCTTCATGAGTGATGGACTCAAGGCCTTCATAAGATGCTTGGCAGCAGTGGTCAATGAGCTTGCCTTTTGCCATGTGAGGATGCAGTCCTAAGATACACCAAGGAGGCACCATCTTGACCCATAACCCAACCTGCCTGCGTCTTGATCTTGGACTTCTAACCTGCAGAGCTGACGGAAATAAACACATATATTTTTATGTATTGCTCAGCCCAGACTATTCTATTACAGCCCTGCAAAACACTTCTAATTTGCTGCTGCAGTGAAACACCACGACCAAAAACAAAATGGGAGGGAAGGGTAGATTTCATCTTACTTTTCCAGGTTGAAATTCATCATCGGGGGAAATCCAGGCAGGAGTCTGGAGCAGAAACCATGTGAGGAATGATGCTGGATGGCTTACTCTCTGATTTGTTCCCTGGATCATGTTCATCTAGCTTTCTTCTATAGCCCAGACCCACCTGCTAGGGATGATGTCGCCCACAATGGGCAAGGCTCTCAAACAATAGTCATCTGTAAGTGCCAGTACTTACTTACTGGGCCAAGATTCCCTGCAATCATCAATCAAGATAGTCTGTCACAGACACAGCCATGGTCACAGACCACTCTGATCTGAGCAATCTCACAAGTGACTCTAGGTTGTCCCAATTTGACAATAAGAACTAACCAGAACAGATGTCTTGACCTCCTAGATGTAGTAATCTTAGAACAGTGCACTTTTGTCCACTCTTCAGACACTACATCATAGTGTAGGAAAGCCACATAGTTAGACTCCAATAGAGCCTTGTGCATCAGATGAACATAGGCATAAAGCCCAGTCACACTATTTTAGCTAGGTGAATGTACCTGGATCATTTAATCTCTCTAAGCCTCCACTTCTCATTAAATAGAAACACCATAGCATCTAGTTTAGGGGTGTGTTACAAACTGTATGTACAGTCCCTAGCATTTGCCACCGTCAAAAGCACAATTAATTACTCTTATTGATGATTGAGATGGGACAGTCAAACTCTGAGAGGACAGAGGCAAATCTCTGTGTGCTCTGTCCAAATGAGCCTTCCATTTCAAGACTTCGAGTTACAGTAGCCCTTTGGACCCAGAAAGGAATGAAAAAGAATGATCTTGCCAGGTGGTGGTGGCAGCGGCAGCGGCGGCACACGCCTTTAATCCTAGGCAGAGACAGGTGGATCTCCGTGCGTTCGAGGCTAGCCTAATTCATAGAGAGATCCAGGACAGGCTCCAAACAACACAGAGAAGCCCTGTCTCAAAAAACAAAACCAAAAGAAAAAAAAAAGACTGATCTCAAGGAAAGAGTTGACCTGAGGCCACCCTCAGCCTTGAGGGTCCTTCCTTCAGTGTTTATCACACAGTAATTGTTTACAAGTCAGGTTTGCTACCCCACCCTTTTCTAGAAAACAGAATGGGAGTTGGAAGTCTGAGTTATGAATGAGGGGGGTGCTCCTTTCAAGGGAGGGAGAAATTCACAATTATAGGCACATTTCATGGACCAAGTTTGGGTTCCCATAGTAATTCTAGATAGAGGTTCCTTGGCATTGACCTCACTGACATCTAGTAATTTGTAGCACAAGGGTCTGCCCTGTGCATGGTTGGGAGTCCTGTAGCATCCTATGCCTCCAATCAACTAAGTACTGGGAGCCTGCCTTGTCCTCTTTTACTGGAGTGACAATCAAGAACGTCTCCAAACATGACCTGGGGGACAAAAACTGCCTTTGGTTGTGAACTGGTGGAGAACAAAATTAGGCAGTACCACTCAGACACGTTGAACAGCTATCACATATTGAACATGCACAGTGTTATCTACAATCCCAATACTCAGATTAAGAGGTAAGTGTGACTTTGTACATCTCACAGTTAAAGAGACTGAGGCTCAGAGGGTTGAAGTAAGTTCCCATAAATTTCCGAGCTGGCAGATCTGGGATCCTGGCTGAGAGGTTGGTCTGATTCCAAAGCTTACACAGCTCCTGCTGTAACACTCCATTGTCTGGAAAATTAAGAGCCCCTCCTTCTCCTTTGAACTAGGAAAACTCATCTGCAGTCAGTTCAAGCCTAAAAATATGGATTGAGCTGGATGCCATGAGAAGCTAAAAGAGATAGCTAAGATATTGCTCCCTTAGAGTCATCTCCAGTACCAGTGTCATACATACACACAATCCGTTTAAAGAGCAATGTGAGGCATTTTGAGTTTGCACCCAAATGAGCATTCCTAGAGTTAGAACTCGAGAGAACCCAATGCGGGCTTCACATGCCCCTTTGCTGCCAGAGAGGACCATAATTTTACAAGAAGCAATGAAGCTTTGTCTTGGGGTCTAGCAGCCTTGGGTCCTAATGAAGTATTAATTCTCATGCCTTGTGGTGGGCTGTGTGTTGCTTCCAGATAAACATTCAGCCATCTTCTTGGTGGCTCTCTTCATAAAGTTCACCTTTCCCCGCTCCCTACGGATGGCGGTGTACTCGTAGGCTTTGAGCTTGCTGTAGTAATCGGAGAACTTGTTGTAGAGGATGGAAATGGGCATCCCATTGAGAATAATCCCAAAAGCGATGCAGAGGAAGGCAAAGAGCCTGCCCAGGTGGGTCTCTGGGTACATGTCTCCATAGCCCACAGTGGAAATGCTTACCTGTACAAAAGGAAAGCAGAATGGAATGGTTAGCCCTAAGAAGGAAGAAAAAAGGGAGAGCAGCCTGCAGTAAAGAGCCCTGCCACCCTATACATGCACAGCGGAACTGTTGAGAGCTCCCAGGGAGCCGGCTTTCAGAGTGGCCTGAAGGACTGTAGAAAGAATGCAAGCTGTGGGTCTGAAAGACTAGTTTAAATCCTGACTATGACACACCAATGTTTTTATATGCAGCACAGGGAGACACTATCCACTTTAAAGAGCTGTAGGAACAAGCTTTATGTAACGTATGTTGAATTCCTGTCATCCACGTGCTCAGTAATTGTTTTTGTTTCCACACCTCTTCCAGGCTGTGTTAGGACACGGGGATTCCCTGGAGTCACCTTCATAATGAATGTCTGAGAAAAATCTTGAGCTTAGAGGCAATCTGAATGGTGTTCAAGTCCAGACTGACCCTTCCCAGCTGGTAGATCTTGGGACATACATTCAGATGCTGGACCATCTCTCAGAGGTCTGTAGAGCTATATACAAAGCAGTGGGCACAGTATCAGGCACCCAGGGCAATGAACACTCCATTGTGCTCCCCTCATCTTTAGAAGGAGACAATTACAACATCGCTCAAAGCTGCTGTGTAGTTCAGTTTTTTGTTTTTGTTTTTTTAATGGAGATGTTTTAATTGTACTCATCTAGAGGAACACACTCATTCCTTTGTGAAGGGACCTTCAGAAGACCTCACAGAGCAAAAATATGTTCACCCTTCATGAAATTCCTTTAATCATTCTTGACACACTGTTTTAAATCCCACTAATTAGAGATTTATTTAGGTTAACAAGCTTCCTGTTTAAAATGCAGATTCCCATGGGACTAGTTATCACTTAGTATAGCCAGAGAAAACCCTGGGGAAGCCCCACCACCACTGTTTTTATGCCTCGTGTGCTTCCCTTGGTCCCCAGACTAAGTCACTAGGAGCCTCTGAAGCAGGGCTGTTGCTTACTGTAGTAAAAACATCCTCTTGCCAACTCCAGGGGTGCTTGTTGCTCTGCGGATTTATGTGATGGTTGTTCTGGTCTTCCAACAGATGGCAGTAATTATACAAAGTCACTCCCTTGCCACACTGAGATGGCCTTTGGCTCAAAAAAACGTGAGCACTATTGTGCTGATGACGCAAGGGTTAGTTTGAACTTTCAAATGTGGTCGATTGATTGGAATGAAATGGAAAAATGAGCCAGCTGGGTAAAGCTGGCACTGATAAGAGCCACAGAAAGGGAAAGGTGTGCCTCCAAGGAGGGACAGGTCTCAAGGCTCACTGTTCCATCTCTGTCAAGAGAACCACCTTTTCCCATGGCAGAGGAACACAAGCAAGCATGGCAGAGGTAGAATGGCGTAGTCAGGGTTAAAGAAATAAGGACTTTAGCTAGAAGTTTCTCCGGTCCTGCCTGGACCCTGCAGTTCTGTGGCCTGCTTATAAAATAATCACACAGAAGCTTAATATTATTTATAGCTGCTTGGCCATTAGCTCAGGCTAACTACTAACTAGCTCTTACACTTAAACTCAGCCCATTTCTGTTCATCTATATGGCTCCACATGTTCCATGGCTTTACCTGTGTGCCATTACATGCTGCTCCCTGGACGGTGGGCTGGCGTCTCCCAACTCAGCCTTCCTCTTCCCAGAATTCTCCTCATCTGCTTATCCCACCTATACTTCCTGCCTGGCTACTGGCCAATCAGTTTTATTAAACCAGTATACAAAAGCATTATCCTACAGCAAAGGACCACACTTGACTTCCTGGGTCTGAACCTACTTCACAGTTGTGTGAGTTTTGGGCAAAGCAGTTAAATTCTCTCTGCCTCAGTTTCTATTTTTGACATACAGAGATAATAATAGTACCTACTTGGTGTGATTGTAATAGGAATCAAAGGTGTCCCTATTCACAGGCTGTGGGTGCACATACCTGAGGGAGACCTGAGCGCCCCTGTCTTTAAGCAAACACAAACAATTATGGAGTAACTCTCCATCAGGAACTTGACCTCTTTTGTCTAATAGACCCATGAGCTGTAGAAATAGGACCCCCCAGACTTTGGCTAAATTCTGGATGAGGGAGATTTCAGGGCAGCATTCCCCATGGCTTTGGTAGACGATATTCTTTTCCCACACTGGATGAAAACATAAGGATCAGCAGAGACCAAGTTACACTTCAGTTCATTTCCACATCTGCCTGTGTGTCTGCATATATGTCTTGTCTCTGGCCATACCAGAGTTAGACAACTCACCAGGTATGCAAGTCAAGCTGTACTTTTCATCTATCACAAACACCATCACTTACACTCCAGGATGACCATGCAGTCATTGATTTTTTTTTTTTTTTTTTATGGAGGCCACTGAAGCAAGTTTGGTTACTGAGACACGTGATGGCAGGAAGGGGTAGTTTTAGAATATGACACAGCTCCAAGGGAGAAGGCCCTGCAGTCAGGCAGACACACAAGGGTCCAACGGTGGGGAAAGGGCTGGGGAGACAGAAAGGAAAGGAAGTGATGAAGACCACATGCTGTTATTAAGCTTTTGATTGATTCCCAAACCGGCTTAGTTTCACCCCAACCTTGCTTTCTTTAAGTTTTGTTTTCCATAAATTATCAAGGCCTTGTTTATTTTATTTCTTCTTTATTCTTTTATTTCTAATATGATAATATAATTACAATATTTTTATTTTTGGGATAAAATCTGAGTGAAAAGTCAAAAGCAAATTGTTTTGCCTTAAACAAAAATATCTGAAACACATAACCAGGTATGAGAAACCTTGAGTATCTTGGATCTCTAGTTTCAGAGAAGAAACTCCTCCTGCTGGTCCTAAAATATGTTCAAAATGTAGAGCTGCTTTGCTGTCTGCTTTGAGGATAACTTTATTAAGTATGCAACCTTGTTCTTTTTATTTATTTACTTTTGAGACAGAGTCACACTATGTAGCTCTGGCTGTTCTGGAACTCGCAGAGACCCACCTGCCTCTGTCTTCCAAATTCTGGGATTAAAAATGTGTACCCCTAGGCCTACTTTGTAATCTTGTTTTGTCCCTTGCTTTGGGGTAAGACAGGATTTCTTGGCTTAGATTACATAGCATATATCACATCTCTATAGATGGTATTAACACAGAAGACCCCAGATTGACCAAATGATCTTACAAAGTGAGTTCTCCCATTAGCAGAAGATGAGTTTGGAAATGGAACCAAAGTGTCTGCAGTTCATCCGAAAATCTAGCAAAACTGGCTATTTAATCAGTCTTAAACTGGAAGCTGACCATGCTACTGAAAACTTACAGCTTTCCCCTAGTTTTGTGTTTCAAAACTCAGAATGTGACTGTCCCATGACAGCTCCCTCATTAATCAACAAATCCTGGCCTGCCAACCACTGTTCAGACAAGCATCAGGGTTTTCTCTGAGGCAGGAATATCACACTTGAATTTCTCCTTCAACAAACAGTGTTTCCCTCATGAAAAATAGGGTATAGATAAAATGTCTTGGTAGCCAGTAGTTCATGCATCGGGGAAGTATGATTCCAGGAAATAAACCTAATTAAGAAAATAATTAGTACCGCTTCGGGTTTTCCCAAAGAAGACAGCCAGTAAAGGCTGCTTTTCCTCTTAAAACTATGCTCAACGGTATATGTTGTCCTTCAAAGGCTATTTATCCATGCTACTGTTGCAACAAATATTTCTTTTTTGCAAATATTTCCTCTAGGATTATAATCTAATGAAACAATTCAGATAGGTACAAGTTGCTGTACCCATCCTGATAATTAATCTTGATGTCAGGTGCTTATGTCAAATACTGGATGCAATCACTCTGGGGGCAGTTCCCCCAAGTATTTTGTAGTAAGAATGAGATTAACACTCTGATTAATGATTCTCATTTGGATGCTATGGTATGTTACAGTTTTAACATGAGTGTAAGCGGCACAGAAAGGAGGAGGTTGGCTTAAACTAAGGCAAAACCACAGATGCAGGTCAGGGGTCTAGCAATCTGCCCACACAGAGGCAGACAATAAAGATGTCCTGTGCATCCACAGCTTATTAAACACCTCCCCATCCTTTTGATGCTCATTCACATTCCACTGAAGTCATCTTGAACAAGAGGAGAAACATGCTTTAAAGACATAAAAGGGGTCCCTAAGATACAAAACAACAAACAAACAAACAACAAAACCAGCGTCTTCATCTTCTTCTAGTAGCACCAGTTACTTTGAAGAGGATGGTGGAAATCGAAGAAACTGCATATGGAGTTTCTTTCTTTATGATAAAAGCTGGCCATGTGGGCAAAGAAAGTGCCCTTTGCCTCAACAGCTGGCAGTATGCTGTACAAATTGGACAGGCAGGACACAAAAGAGAGTGACTGCACAACTTTGCC
Organism: Onychomys torridus; assembly: GCF_903995425.1. NCBI lineage: Eukaryota > Metazoa > Chordata > Mammalia > Rodentia > Cricetidae > Onychomys > Onychomys torridus. The sequence goes on along the minus strand of NC_050443.1, from coordinate 145,683,565 downwards.
AAGACAAGGAAGGACAGTCCTTCAAAAATCCTGCTTCACAGATAAGTCTGTCAGATATGCTAGGCCTGTAGGCTGAAGATGGATGCCTCGATGTTGCAGTGGAACTTTGGGTGACTGTCCAGGCAGCTTAAGGTCCCTGTCTTAGGTAACATTTCACCCTTCTCAAGTCTTTGATGGAGTTGAAGACTAGATACTTATAATTATAGTTTTTCTTGGTTATAATAGAAAGTAAATTAGATACAAAACTTTAGACTCACCAAGATAAGATAGATAATTATTTTCTCTAATTTTGCCAAATGCAAATGGATTAGACAGTGTTACTGTAATTATTACTTGATAACTGTTTTGTTATATGTAATTTTACTATGTTAAAGTTTAAACCTTTCTTTTTTATTAGACAGAAAAGGGAAAACCAAAACAAAATAGTGTCTTTGAGCTGTTGCCTTATTTATAACTGTTTCTAAACAAGGTAGAACTTCAACATTTTCTGTACCAGATATTACAGGCAATCCAGTTCAGCCCCAAGCCTGGTGCCCTTTTCTTTAATTCTCCAACTGGGATTCTATGGCCTACATTTCCCAGTTTCCCTTATTGGCTGTTTTTCAGAGCAGAGGTACATTTGGGAGACTGGCAGGTAAGAAGGAGGGCGGAAGATCTCTGTGGTTGACTCTGATTTCCATCATCATCATCATATGGCTCAGATAGTTTGACCTCCCTGTCCTCCCAGTACCAGCCTCCTTGTAGATCTGTGCACTAGCTCCACATGGCCCTCCTCTGTAGGCTCAAGTCTGATAACACTACCATCTCCCATTTGTTCTTCCTGTTCTAAGGCCAATAGTTGTTCTCTCCATTTGCTATTTTTTTTCTTTTACCCTCCTAATAACTGAGCATCCTTTTCCTCAGAAAATACCTTGATTTCCATTTTCCTGACTGTGTCCTAATTCACTTCACATATGCGTTGTTTCCAAGCAATCAATTAAAATAAATTTCAGTGATCTTACAAAGACCAACTATTTTCAAGGAAATGATACTATCATTTAGGAAAGCAAAGAGGGAGCCAGCTCTGTGGGGTACAACTATCTGGTGCCCCAGCCTAGGACAAGTTTCCTTTTAGGAGTGTTTTTAGAAGTGATGGGTTTATGCCATAGTTCCTCTTTGACTCCTACAACTTTAATTTTTCTGAAAGAGTCCAAAGGAAATGGCTTGTTGACAATCTAACTGGCCCTTTTACTGGAAAACAAACCCACTCAGGAGGCTGATAGTTACAGCTTCATCACAGAGCTATCATTGTTGGCCCATAGGATGTATTTACCAATTGGGTAATCCTGAAACCCCCACATGTCTGGCACTGTTCCAGGCATGGCCTGCTGATCTACATACTCAGAAACTTGCCCTTCTTATGTCTCACAATTTTCTTTCCCCCAATAGAGAAGGGATCATTCCTGTTTTAATTTCTCATAAAATGCATCTGGAACCAAAGGTTATTGCTTCCATGTGATAAAGACTATCAGCTAGATAGATGTGGTAGCTTCTACTTATTATAGACTTATTACAGGCTAGTATGTTACATGTGTTTCTTATTACATGAGTCCTCACAAATAACCAGCATTTGGCAGATGAGAAGGGTCTGTCTTACATACATGAGCAATTGCAGATGTAAGGCTCCATGAGGGATTTGTTCTTGCATATATAAGGGCTGCACAATCGTGAAAATGCTTCACAATAACAAAAGTGACTTATTTCTTTTAAAACCCCCACTTGAATTACAGAGGGTTGAAAGATCCTTGGCATCAGAGAGAGGAAAGATTATTAAAAGCAGATCAGCTTGTGAGTTGTTCTCTAAGTTCTGGTAAGGAACAAACAATACCTAGGAGAATGAGTTGAAGAATCTGTGTCTCATGTAAGTAGCATAAGAGTCTATCAATCATAGCCAGGTGTGGGAGCACACACCTTTCGTCCTAGCATTTTGTAGGCAGAGGCAATGGCTGGTTAAGCTTTTAAGCTTTTGAGCAGCAGTTCAGCTGAGACCCATTCTGGATGAGGACTCAGAGCCTTCCAGTCTGAGGAAACAAGATCAGCTGAGGAATTGGCGAGGTGAGGTGGCTGTGGCTTGTTCTGCTTCTCTGATCTTGCAGCATTCACCCCAATAACTGGCCTTGGGTTTGTTTTTATTAACAAGATTCTTTAAGATTCATGCTACATGTTTGGGTATAATATATTTGAGCGGTAATATATTACTAAAGTAGAATGATTTTTTTAGATCTAACTTACTGTACCTCCTTGCCACCAAGGTTTTTTTGGTTTTTTTTTTTTTTTTCTTCTTCGGTTTTTTGAGACAGGGTTTCCCTGTGTAGCTTTGCGCCTTTCCTGGAACTCACTTGGTAGCCAAGGCTGGCCTCGAACTCACAGAGATCCGCCTGGCTCTGCCTCCCAACTGCTGGGATTAAAGGCATGCGCCACCACCGCCCGCCTAAGGTATTTTCTATAATCCCACAAAGCTTTGCTTTCTTGGGCTGGCCTGCCCTGACCCTTGCTTGAGTATGGTCATGTGACTTGCTTTGGGTTGAGCTGATATCTACAATTCAACAAGTTGAGCAAATATGAACAGAAGTGATATGATGCAGTGCTTGCATAGTTAGGTCTGTACTCTCTCTCCTGACCTTTGCCACAGCCAGGAGACAGCCCTGCAGAAGTATGAGGGACATGGAGCCCAGTTTCCTCATTTCATTTTTATACCATCTTTAATCCAGCTGGGCTGTCAGACATAAGAGTGAAGGTTACCAGATGAAAAGAACTAGTTTAAACAGACCAGATTAGTTGCTCACAGGCTTTCATTCATTCATTCATTCATTCATTCATTCATTCATTCATTCATCTATCTATCTATCTATCTATCTATCTATCTATCTATTTATTTACTGGGGCAAGATCTCACTGTGTAGTCCTGATGGGCCTGGAACTTGCTATGTAGACCAGGGTGGTTTCAGTCTCACAGAGATCTGCCTGGTTTTGCCTCCTAAAGGCTAGGATTAAAAGCATGTACAACCACACCTAGATTAAGTTTCTCACTTTTATTTTCATGCACTAAATGGATGCTTGATTCTGTAAGTTATCCAGTGTTGGCAGGGGTTGTGATATGCCGTTGCTGTGACAGTAAGTAACTTATAACTTAACTTATACATCATTTATAAACAAATATGTATGTATTTGGGGGTTGTGTTCAAGGTTTTAGGAAAAAGTATATGTGCTCAATAAAATACTCATGGGCCAGTTACTTTTAAAATCCCACCTCTTTTTTCTTTATTTAAATTTTTAATTAGTGTACAGAGTAACATGTTACCTATGGTCAAAATCCCACTTCTCACCTTCTCATGCCTGTTTAGTTATGTAGATTTAAGTGAATTTCTTCTCAGGGTTCAAACTTGATCTCAAGGTCATCTTATCTCCAACATGACATTTCTGCTATACCATCAAAAAAAAAAAAATTCTACCATTCCAATTGCTCTCTATCCTGCTATCCCATATGTTTTCTCACACCAATATTAGAAATGATTACATTTCTTTCTGCACTAAAATGTAAGCATCATAATGGAAAGATAGTGTTTAGAATATGACCTGGCATACTGCATATTCTCAGGGAAGAAGATGGACTTTTGTGGGTTATTTTACATCTTCTCACTTTACAACGATGTCTAAGAACCAGGACACTTTGTATCTATCATTTCATGGTGTTCTTTCCTCCTTGCTCTCTGATAATAAAATGCCTAAGTACATAACATGCAAGATAATCAAAGTACCAAAAGGAGCTGAGCTTATAGCGTCGGTTCTGAGGAATGCCATAGCCCTAGAATAATCAAAGAAATTGTTCCTACTAGGTTCTTAGGTTTGCCCTGGGAGAAAACACAAGTTACCAGTCAATTGTGCACCTCATAATAATTTGTCCTGTATAAATCTCAGAACAAACTGGATAAAGGTCACTGGTATGGGGGAAGGTAAGTTGAATGGGGAGGTCAGGATATGTGAGATTTGGTTTGTAAAAACTGTGTTTGATAAAGATAAGGATACTCCAAATCCCTCACATTGATTAAAACAATAATAGGTAAACTATTTCACAGATTAAAAAAAAGTGAATGGTGATTTATCTTTTGTTGTGATTTTTTTTTTAAAAATCACTGATTCTGAATAAAATGAATTCATTACCAAAAGAGAAAAAGCTTCACTTTGCATTAATCATCACAGGAAATTAAGTGATCAATGAGCATTAACATCAGAAATATTTTAAAGGTGAAAATTCAGTATTAATAGACCTAATAAAAGTATTTATATTAGTTAATGTAGCACAAACATTGTGGGCTAAAATGAGTTGGAAGTCCCATAGTGCCATGGCCTGCTCACCATAGCCTTTTAAGATCTTGGGCTGAATGAAAATTTGACTTTAAAACTTTGTATTATGAGGCTGGAGAGAGCCTCAGGGGTTAAGAGCACCACACTCTTCCAAAGAACCCAGGTTCAATTCCCAGCACCCACGTGGCAGCTCACAACTGTCTGTAATTCCAGTTCCAAGGAATCCAACACCCTCATACCGGCAAACCAATGTACATGCAATAAAAATAAATAAACAAAAACCTTTGTATTATATTGTCAGCATGTGGATTTGCCGTTTGCGTTTCCACTTTAGTTACCTTTAAAGTAAATGTCATTGGCTGGGGACAAATCATCCTCCAAGAACTCCATCTGTACACAAGGTTTATCTACTATGGAGATGACCTTTCATCACTTGGAATCTGATCAGAGCAGCAGCCTTTGACAAGCTTGCTCAGGAGAGCTTAACAGCATCCTTACTTTCAGCCTGGAAGGGAAGGAAGACCCAGTGAGCTGCAGGGAACTTCAAGTCCAGCTTCCTACTGTAGAGACATGGGGATGAGGAAAGTGAATGGTGGGCTGAAATCTCCTGGTCGGTTCCCCGGAATCATGGTTCATCTCTGGGATCCTGGAGGCTTCTGAGACTCCTGTCCTGATGCCGTGCTCTGTCAGTGGCCCTGGGGTTAGGTTTATCTCAGAATTTTGTACTGGACTATGTGCTGATATCGTCAATGTTAATGCCATAATCATCGGCTCTCATTTGCATTACCATCCGCTTTAAAGAAGGAAAACGAAGGAGCTATGCAATTCTTTGTCATATCAGCAAGTTTACTCACTGATCTGAGGTGAGGTGGTTAGTGTCTTTCAGGGATTTATCTAGTATACCAGAAATAGGCATTTTAAGTGAATGGTATGGGTTACTATAAAGAGTCAAGTATTCAAAACAATGATAAAAATAACAAGTATATTAAAAGTCACATTAGGCAAGGTGTGACAATGACCAAAAGCTTGCAAGACACAGTGGCAGAGCAAGGAGAGGGTGTGGAAGACAGAGTAGGACAGACTTATATTTTATCCCTGGATCTCACCTCCAGCTGTGTGCCTACCCACACACTCTCTGGCCCCCGGTGCCTCTGGTTATAAAATGGGACAATTGCACTCTATCCTGGAAGAACTGTAGTGTAGTCAGAAGGAGTCTTGATTTTAGACACATCTTCCCATACTCAGACTTAACTAGAACAAGAGGCAGTACGGTCTCAGTTAGGATCAACATTGCTCAACCAAATCTTATCCCCTCTAACATATCTATAGTGTCCTTCAAAAACTGAAGCTACTTCTTACTTGTCCTTTTACAAAGATGGTGACAACAGCCATTTCTTTGTGATGTTTAAGTAAAATCAGCTTTATAAATCATTTAGGACACTAAATGTCCAATAAGTGGTGCCTGGGCAATGAGGAGGCCTATTATTTCCACAAAATGTGAATCATTTCTCACTTTTAAAAATTTTTTTCCTTCAGGTTTTGCTTTTGTTCTTTTGTTCTTTTTTTTTTTTTTTTTTTGAGATTGGGCGGTGCACACACGCGCATGGGGGGTCGGTGGGTGGGTAGGTGGTAGGGGGCTTGGGGGGTGTCTCAAGTAACCCAAGCTGGCCAAGGCTGGCCTTGAATTCCTGATCCTCCTCGCTCCACCTCCCAAATGCAGGGATTACAGGATTCATGCAACACCTTGTCAGCTCCCTGTCAAGGACTTTAAGATCAAACCTGGATTTGAAAATCCTTAGGACTGTGTAAAATTGAGTTAGTAAACAATCTTGATGTCGTTCCAACTTTCAAACATCTGTTCAGGTTGTTTTGGAGGCAGCCATGTGGTGCAGAGGTGCACTATCCTTTAGGCAGACCAGGAAAGGTCAAGAAACAAGCTCTCCAAGGCTGATGACCAAGGAACGGGAGGGGCAGGGTGTGTCGTCCTGGGAGAAAGGATGAAAAAGCGCAAGCGCCATATTACTCACCGCGGCCCACCACCAGGCATGGAGGATGCTGGTGAAGTTGGTGCCAGGCACGTCATGCTCTACCGAGTAGACAGCTGCAGAGAAGGAGAAGATGCCCATAGTGATGAAGAGCATCAGGCAGCCCACCTGCTGGTAGCACTGGCGCAGGGTGAAGCCAAAGGCACGCAGCCCGGTGGAGTGGCGTGCCAGCTTGAGGATGCGGAAGATGCGCATGAGGCGCATGATGCGCAGCACCTGGCCCACCTTGCCCACACGCCCCACGGTCTCCAGGTCATGTTCCATCGGGGAACCCTTGCCACCCCTCTGGTCCTCGCTCGTGAAGCACTCAAGCAGCAGCTGCAGGTAGAAGGGCAGAATGGCCACCAGGTCCACCAGGTTGAGGGCGCTGCGCGCGAAGCGTCGCAGGTTGGGGGTGGAGGCGAGGCGCAGCAGGAACTCCAGAGTGAAGAAAGCCACACACAGCATCTCCACGTGCTCCAGGATGGGCCTCGGGTCCCCACCACCTGTGCCCTGCTCGGCCTGGTGCTGCATCTCCTCCACTGTGTTGAGCGCCAGGGCCACCACGGAGATGAGCACGAAGAGGTTGGAGGCCACCCCCATGGCCTTGGCGGCCACAGAGGAAAAGGGCTTCTCCATGAGGTTCCAGAGGCGGCGACGCTGCGGCCCGTAGAAGCGCATGTCTCGGAAGAGCTCCTCAGCCTCCTCGGCCTGTGCCTGGGCACGCAGCTCCCGCTGGATCTTGAGCTGATCGCTCAGTTCGTCCCTCCTCTCCTCAAAGCAGATGCGACAACAGCGTGGTGTGTACTTGAGCCTCACGCCCCAGTAGCCTAGCTCCTCCAGGAAGCTGCGGGGACACAGCTCATCTCTCACCAGCAGCACCCCAGATATGTAGAAATTATAGATGAGCTGGAAGACGGCGGGGTCACGGTCAAAGAAGTACTCGTCTGTCTGTGCCTCATAATCGTCGCACAGGCCCAGCTGGTAACTGCGGCTGGTGGAGGTGGCCAGACGGCCCAGACGCGTTTTAGGGTAGTTGACTAGCTCACAGCATTCCAGCTTGTAGCTGTGGCCGCCTACGTTCACTTTCAGCGTGGAGAGCTGGACTGGAGTGTCAGTATGGCCGTCCAGAAGGGCTGTGGGGCACTCTGGCTGCTGGTTCTCCTCCTCAAGGTCATCCTTCCAGTCCTCTCCCTCCTCCCCACCGTCCTCATCTTCCTCAATGTAGTAATTGTAGGTCCAAGGTGGTGTGATACTGGCCTGAGAGCCAGTGCGGGCTCCCAAGGAGCAGATGCTCCTGCGATGTTGGTTGCTCCTGGTGCTGGGCACCTCCTCGGTCTCTGGAATAGTCCAGGGCTTGTAGCTCAGTGATGGTCTCCTCTCGTTGTTCTGTTTCAGCATGACTGTGGGAGTCAGGCCACTTGCCTGTGGCTCCTGCTTGTCTGGGGTCCCTGGTCTGCTCACTGTCCGTGGAAGGACAGATAGCGTGCCCTGCTCTGTCTCAGAAAGACTAGCCTACCACGGGCCCCAGACATTACTCTCAAAGCCCAGGCTAGCCTGCCAGATCTGAACACTAGCGGCAGGGAGGCTTGAGTGCTCTAATCTTGCTGATAGGGAAGAAGCAAGTGTTAGGAGGGATTTGGGGCCTCTTAGCCAGTGCTTCCCCCCACCCCTCTGACGTGGAGGGTGATTATGTGGTCTTAAATCTCCAGATAATCAGAAGAAGACAGAGATTATTGCTAATAAAAATGTCGGTCAGCCTTGCCCTGGGGAAGTGCTTAGGGTGTGTGCTGAGTGAGGTAAAATCAACTGAATTAGCTAGAGAATATGGATGCCCCTGTCTTCATCCTTAAAGTTTGAGACTGAAGCTTCTGCCCTCAGAAAACCCACTGTGAGCAGTGATGACAGCAAAATGCTGTCATTGTGACTAGCCAGTTTATGGCCCTTTGTTTAGATCCTCTAGAATTATTTTTCTTTTATCCGAAATAGATTTTTTTCCACACAATATGGTCTAGTGGTTCCCCTCCCCTACTCCTCCCAGTTCCTCCCCACCTCCCCTCCCATCCAAATGCACACCCTTTCTGTCTCTCCTTAGAAAACATACAGGCATCTAGGGAACGATAATACAATAAGACAAATAAAAACAGACAAAGAAGAATACAACAAAATGACCAAAAAAGAAAAAGATCCAGAGACACACAGCCACATTCTCACACACAGGCATCCCATAAAAACACAAAACCAGAAGCCATACTAGATATGCAAAGGACCTCTACGGTAGGAAAAAAAAATGCCCTGACTTAACATTATGAGACAAAGAACCTCCAAAGATACCATTGAGATAGTTTTGTGTTGGCATGTACTGCTGGGCATGGAGCTGACTCCTCAGAGTGGAGTCTCAATGAGTCTCCCTCAGAGGAAACTAATTTTTCATTTGCAAGTGGCTATCAATTGCAGAGAGCTTCTAGGTTAGGGATGAGGGCATGTGGCCACTTCTCCTTTGCTCCAGGACCCCACCTTGTGCAGACCCATGCAGGCTGTGTGCATGCTGCCACAGCCTCTGTTATTCATAGGAGCTCCAGTCTTGTGTCTAGAAGACCTTGAGTCCTTGGTGTCCACTGTCTCTTCTGACTCTTACATTCTTTCTACCTCCTCTTCTGTGAGTTCCCTGAGCCCTGAAGGGAGGGATTTGATGGAGACATCCACTTTAGGGCTGAATGTTCCAAGGTCTCGCACTCTGCACATTGTCTGGCTGTGGGTCTCTGTATTTCTTCCCATCTGCTGCAGGAGGAAGCTTCTGGTGAGAGCTGAGCAAGGCACTAATCTAGGAGTACAGCAGGATGTCCTTAGGAGTCAATTTACTGCTATGTTCTCTTAGCAAAACAGTAGTATTTGGTTTTCCCTCCCGTCCCTGACCTATCTGGTCTCAGGCTTTTAGCCACCCAAGGGTGGTGGCATTAATATAGCTGTCCCATCTAGAGCTGAGCACCCACTCTCCTATTCCCAGCACTTGGAACAGTCTTGTGTCTTGCCATTGATTGTGATCCTCTGCAAACAGCTTTTCTGACCAAGGTTGAGAGCATCCCAGGTCTATGGGTATAAGCATAGATATTTGGAAGGCAATTCGACAGCATGATCATAGCTCAAATAACAACAGCAGGTTATACTCCGGGGCCAAGGATCTTTCCCAGCCATGGGCTTTTGACTGGGATTACAGTATTGGGTATGGGTTCCATTCCATGGAATGGGCCTTAACTTGAATCAGATATTGGCTGGTTATTTCCACAAGCTTTGTACCACTGTTGCATCCATTCCCTTATTTTTGAGAATTGCATACAAGAATGCAATGGTATATGATCATATCTACCCCTTCCCCATTTCCCCTCACTTTGTCCCCACAACATGACCCCTTCCAACTTCCTGTCTTTTTTTATATTATTATTTACTGTATTAGGTATTTTCCCATTGCAGTGGTGAACTACCACGGCCAAGGCAACTGACAGAAGAAGAAAGCATTTATTTGGGCTTACAGTTCCAGAGAAAGAGTACGTAATGGGAGGAGGGGCCAGGGTGTAGGAGAGCAGAGGAGAAAGCTGGGAGATCACTTCTTCAATCCTTTGCATGAAGGAGAGACAGAACAAACCGTAAGTAAGAGGGGGCTACACACTTTTAAAGCCAGCATCCCCCCACCCCCACACATATTTCTTCCAATAAGTCTGTACCCCCTAAATCTCCCCCAAACAGTGCCACCAACTGGTGACCAAATGTCCAAGTACATGAGCCTATGGTGGATCTTTCTCATTAAAACCACCATACTCACTAAGTACGGTTAGTGTTGCCTATATGTGTATGGGTAGGGGCAATCCAATGGATCATGGGAAATGGATCAGTGGCTACATCCTCTAAAAATAATGATTCTTCCTCTCTCTGCAACTACCCACTGCCAATAGCTCTTTAGTCAGAGGTGGGGCCTGGAAATTGTCTACCCCACTGATGCTAGAGTTCTGTCTAGCTTGATCATATGTAGATCTTGTATAGTAAGCACAGCGGCTATGAGTTCATGTTGGTGACAGCTATGCCCAGTCCAGAAGACAGTACTTCACAGCACTCCTCCTCATCCTTCCAATTTTACATTTTTTTTCCACCTTCTTTTCCAAGATGTTCCCAGAGCCTTGGTGGTGGTGGCATTAATATAGCTGTCCCATCTAGAGCTGAACACCCACTCTCCTATTCCCAGCACTTGGAACAGTCTTGTGTCTTGCCACTGATTGTGATCATCTGCAAACAGCTTTTCTGACCAAGGTTGAGAGCATCCCAGGTCTATGGGTATAAGCATAGATATTTGGAAGGCAATTTGACAGCATGATCATAGCTCAAATAACAACAGCAGGTTATACTCCGGGGCCAAGGATCTTTCCCAGCCATGGGCTTTTGACTGGGATTATAGTATAAGGCATGAAATTCCTCCCTGTGGAGCAGGCCTCACATCCGATCCAAAACCCTGCACACTATACCAACTTGCCCAGCAGGATGGACTGGTGCAGTAGTGGCATGACCAGCACGACCATATGGGGCCACAGAACTTGTAGAGCCTTAAGTGACCTCTTCTCTTTCACTCACACAGTTGAGTTTCTCTGAGTGATTCTCCTTAACAGCACTGCATCCGAGTCAGGTCTGTACCACCACTTCACTTCCTCACTTCCTTTTTCTTTTACCTTTAAAACAGCGGTTCTCAACCGTCCTGACCCTTTAATACAGTTCCTCATGTTGTGGTGACCCCCAACCATAATATTATTTCTACTTCATAACTTTAATTGTGTTGTAGTTGCGAATCTGTGTTTTCTGATGGTCTTAGGTGACCTCTGTGAGAGAGTCATTGGACCTGCCCCCCATGGGTTGAGAACCAATGCTTCTAAAGCTAAGGACAGGTTTCAAGGTAGACTCCTAGGATTGAATGTAAGTTTGTAGGGCCTTGTTCAACTGTGTTGGCTTCTTTCCAGGGAGAGGGTTTTCATCATCTTTCAGAGCACTTCAAGTGCTGAGGTAGAAGTGAGGGAGGGAGAGAAGGGGGCCATTGGAGGAGCTCATCATTTCTTGTTGGTGATGCACATTTGGAAGGATGTTGACAAATGAGCCAGGGGACAGATGAGGTCCAGGGCAGGATGAAACTTGTTTTGAACAGGGAATTGACTCTGAAATTCAATTTGTTTTGATTAGCTAATACATATTCATGTTAAAACTTCAGGAGATACAAAGGTTCATTACAGTAGAAACAGTCCATTTCCCACCACAGCCTCTTGCTGTTAGGTTACCTCCAAAGAATGAAAAATTGTTACTATTTTCTGGCTATCCTTCCAGGAATATTTTGAACATACAATTAAAAAAAATCTGCCCATCTTTATCTTACGATCTGCTCACCATCAACACAAATCATTGGGCATGATAGACTGATGTTTTTTTCAGGTAACCTTACATCTTGAAAGTGTTTCAAAACATTAATATAATTATTTCATTTTGAAAATATCCATTAAGCAGGGTATCCCAGTTAGCTTTAATTGTCAACCTGGCACAGCTTAGAGTTACCTGAGATAGGAGTCTCAACTGGAGGATTTCTCAGATCAGATTGGCCTATGGACATGTTTGTGGGGGGTTGTCTTGATTATAGGTTGATGTAGGAGGACCCAGCCCACTGTGGGTGGCACCATTCCTTGGGCCGTATAAAAAAGCTAGCTAAGCATGAGCTCAGAAGCCAGCTAGCTCATGGCATCCTCCATAGTTCTTGCTGTATTTTTAGAGCAATGAAGTGAGACCAGAAGTAATGCTGTGTGAAACAGCAAGTTGGCCTGCTTTCAGGTTCCTGTCTTGACTTCCTTCAGTGATGGACTGTGACCTGGAAATGTAAACCAAATATATCTTTTCCTCTCCCACATTGCTTTTAATCAGAATGCTTTTTCACAGCAACAGAGAGGAAACTGGAACACAGGACATAATAGACAATTAGACCATTTTCTTGCTTTTCTCTCAGAAACAAAAAACAATAGAAGTATGAATTACTTCATATGTATATTACTTTCTACATTTTTGAGATAGATGAGGGGCAAATTGTTAGAGATGAAATTATTAAGCCCCAAACTACATACCTATAACTTGACAGTGCTAAATTTTCCTCAATCAGTGTTTTCCCAGATTATAACCCTCTATCAATGGATGAATTTTATTATCATCCTTGGAATTGTATGTTTTATATGTACAAATGTTAACATGTGTGCTAATTTTATTTTGATTTCATTTTGTTTTTGTGGTGGTGGGTCATTGAACCCAAGTCCTCCCAATGTTGGATGAGTGCTCCATTACTGAAAGTTTTTTTTTTACCAGTTTTGTATCTCACCACTGCCCGAAGTCCATTGCAAACCCAGTTTATTTGTTTTTGTTTGTTTGTTGTTTATGGACATGATTGAACATTTATTTATGTGATTTAAAGCTGTTGTATTTCTTTTCCTGAGAATTATCTGTTCGTATATTTCGTTCTTTTTTTTCTGATCGAGTTGGTAATTTTCTGACCATGTGATTTGCAGAAGAGTTTAATATATCATGAAAGTAGACTGCTCACCTGCAGTCGGGACTGCAAACACTTTTTCTAGATTTATCCTTTGGGGAGATTTTCCCACATCTGTATCTCATTTCATGAACTAAAGGGATGGCTCCATCAGCAGAGTGCTTGCACAGCAAGCATGAGGACCTGAGTTCAGAGCTGCCCCCAGAATCTGAGATGTGTCTAAACTGCCACTCTAGACTGTGGTGGCTGAATTGTCAGCCCCTAGTGATAAACATTCGCTTTGGGATCTGATCTTCACTTATTGGTCCCTCTAAGCATCCTGGAACCAACTTCGAGCATTGGTGTTTCAGTAGGGCTGAAGAAGGCCTCATTACCTGTTCTGCCATTGAAGAAGTGGATGCAAGGCATTGAACACAAAGTGAGGACACCTACTGTGTACTTGACACTATGCTACCTTTAAGCTGTGAGCGACACTGATACCATCTAATCCCACTGCTCACTTTATAGCCAAGGAAACTCAGGCATCTCATAGGTCTGATGACTTGCTTCAGACCCCACAGACAAGTCAGTTAGCACTTAAATCTTTCTAGAACTCTCTCTGGCTCCAGTTCTGTGGACCTGCCCTCTAACTTACTGATTCTACTTCAATGTTTGTTTTTCACTAAGAACTTGTACCTTAATGGAACGTGGACATGGTATGGATGCTGACCTGGTATGTTAAAGCATCTTAAATATCAGAGCCTAGCATTAAGATAATGGGGATTGGTTATCTAAGTTAATTGCCTTCACTGATCTAATTTCATGGAATAGTTCTGACCTCCATTTGCTGTTACACATGTACTCAGTGAGTGTCATATACACTAGAAAGTAGGTTTTCTTCCACATAACCAGAGCTTTGTGTATTTCCTATTGAAGAACAACCCCTCCCTGCTGACCTTTTATAATTGGACACTGGTTTGCATCTAACTTCCCCTGGCTTTCCACTTCACCCCAACCTCTGTAGGTGGCCTCTACTCTGAACAAAAAGGTGCTCTCTGACCTAGATTTCAGGAAAACAGAAAGGAGTTACAGAAAATGCTTTTGCCTGTGAGGGTTTTTTTTTTTCCTATCTCAAATTTTGCATTCAAAATTATACTGAGGCAGAGAAATATGGAAGAGAATGGGGAACATCTGCTCGGACGCAGGCATTACCATGGTGACAGGGGCTCCCTGGAGTAGGGTGGTGGGAGCCAGATGATGCTCCCAAGGAGATTTGCCGAGTGGAAAAGTAGCATCTGTGAAACCTAGTAAGAATATAAGGAATGTGCTGGAACAGATGGTATGTGAAGAACATTGGAATAAAATGGTTCCCTGAAAACCTTTCAAGGATTAGTAAATGCAGCGAAGGGGAAAGAGAACAAAAGATTAATGACAACTAGATTGTATTATGCAACTTTCCTATGTACCTTTACTCTAGAATGATTTTTTTTTTTTTTTTTTTTTTTTTTTTTGGTGCAAGTCACCAGTGGTCAGTCATAGCAAAATTATATGGTGTTGACAAACTTTTTTCTACTCTGAAAGATTAATCTAAAGTGCTCTGAGAGATGCTTTTTTTTTTCTTTTTTTTAACTTCAAGGGTTGTTCATGGAGTTAGAACAGAAAGGCTGGTCCTGAGTGGATGAATATCTGTATGGGAGAAACACACACACTGAGAAAATCAAACCAAGAGCTTAGACAATGTATTTATAGTTATATTGTTCTTCAGGCGATGCAGCTTACATTTCAAAGCAGTCAGCTGATGTCAGATAACTATGGGAAATGTCAGTATACTAGACTGGGTTAGTCCATTGTCAACAAAGGGTTCATAAAAAAGAAAAGACTACGATGACCTAGAAACCATGAGCATGCAACCCTGGCCTGGGCGCTGCTAAAGGGCTGATGACTAATGCGTATTGTGCTTTTGAGAAAGGCCACAACTTTCCTTGCCCGTATAGTTTTTCCTTTGCTTTCTTCTAAAATTAACTTGGCGCAGGTTTATTTTACCGCCTGCTTCTGGCAGAGCATTGGGACTATGACTGAGTCAAATCCATTTAAAGAGAACTGTTATTGCACTTATTCTTGAGGGTTCTGTGTGGCACAGGAAGCTGGAAGATGCTTCTGTGTATGGCCATCATTTCCCTCCTAAGATGAGATACATGGAGACACTGACGAGGCAGCCACCAAGGATCCCTGTTCATCCTACTTTGCCCTAAGTGAGTCTATGACTTTTCACCTATGACTAAAAGATTATTGAGTCTATATTCTAGGTGACTGACTAGAAAAGGGAGAGCCTAAGGAAAGAGGTGAAAATGACAAGGAACCCCTCACAGTGATGTTTTGAAAAGAGGCCTTTAGCACCTTCCTTTGCCCCTTTTGGCTGTGACTGAGACAATAGAGTTTCATATTTATAATGTGATTGGAACTCTGGATGTGTGGAGCTGGGCATTGACAGGTCAACTTAGGGTATTTATCACCTGTGTAAATATCAACTTTGAGTAACTTGTATGACTGTAGTAGATGCTTATATATTATACCCAAATTACTCTAAAAATTTAGAAAGGTGTGTTACTTAGTACTAAACAATCATTTCCCTCCATTTAAAAAAATAAATTATTTGTGTGTGTGTGTGTGTGTGTATGTGTGTGAGAGAGAGAGAGAGAGAGAGAGAGAGAGAGAGAGAGAGAGAGAGAGAGAATGAGAATGTGGACACTCATGTGCCATGATGTGCAGATGTGCATGTGGAGGTCATAAGACAACTTTTTTGGATTTGGTTCTCTTCTTTCACAGTGGGTTCTAGAAAATGAACCCAGGTTGTCACCTTGGCAGGCACTTCTATTACTGAGTCTTCTTGCTGCCCCTCATTCCCTATAAAGATTTACATATTATTAATGGACATGTGTGTTTGCCTGGTGTTTGTGTGCACCACATGCATGCAGGTGCTTGAAGGGCCTGCTTAGCATGGGTGATGAGAACTGAACCTGGTTCCTCTGGTCTTCAAGCCTTCTTAACTGCTGAGCTTTCTCTCCGGGTACCTCCACCAACACACACACACACACACACACACACACACACACACACACACACACTTTTAACACAGAAGCTGTACTGTGACTTCTGTATTCATGTTCTGATATAAATTTGTTCCAACTTATTCTTTTAGTATTTGAAGTTATTGAGGAAAGACCTTTTTGATTTTTTTATTGATTATTTGGGAATTGTCACATCATGCACCGTAATTGTGCTCACCTCTCAGTCAGTCCATGTCCACTCTCTCCCCTGCGACCTCTTTCTGCAAGGAGAAAAAGTCCACTTTGTGTTGGCCATATATTCACTGGGACATGGCCAGATTCCTACTGGCCAGCCCCCTAAAAGAGGATGAGTCTTTTTCTGCGCTAGAAGTTATCAGCTGAGGAGAAACAATGGTAGCCAGCTCACCCTCCCAGAGCTGTGGGCTGGCGAGGGGTGGGGCCAGCTCTCTCATGAGGGACAGAGCCAGCTCTCCTGCACACATGGACGTTAACATGGTTTCAGGTGGCAGTCTAGCCCCATGGACATCCACATGGGCTTTGGTGGTAACACAGGTTATGGACATCAACACGGCCCTTGGCTATATCAGGACCACTGACCCACTCATGGCCCTCAGTGGCTGCATGGGCCACAAACCTCAACATGGCTTCAGGTGGTTGACTCATGTCACTCACATTGGCATGGCTCCCAAAGCAGCAAAGTCACCAAGGCATCGGGCAGTGGCACAGACTGCATATGTACTCATGGGTGTCAGGTTTCAGTGGCCTGGGACAGCAGCATGAACCACTGACACCAACATGGCCTGGGGCAGCAGCATGGACCACTGACACCAACATGGCCTTCAGTGGCATCCTAGGTCACAGTGGTCCTTTGAGGAGGTCCGTTCCAGAAAATGAAATTTTCCTCATCTCAGGGCCTCCATTGTTGCCCAGAGCCAGGGCATGTTCTTGGGCCGAGTATACATATGCTTAAGCTCCATGCTATTACACACTATCCAGCCGACCTCACCAGGTAATGACGCAAATAGACTCAGCCCTCTCTCTCGCCTGTCCCCACCATCATGTCTCCAGTTCCACCTCTCTGTAGTGCGCACACGTTCCATGTTTTCTCCTTCCCACCTCTCCATCACATATCTGTCCTACAGAGCAGGAGCGTAATGTTACCTCCACTACCACCGCTGGTGGGCCGCAAGGCAAGGGTGGGGGGATGGGAGGGATGAGGGGGATGGGCAGGTGGAGGGTTGGGGGAGGGCGGCACAGCAGGGGTTGATTGTCTTTCCTTCTGCCACCTGGGGAATTTATCTTTGAAATTTCAGTGTTTTATTTAATCAAAATATGATTGATCTTTAAATATTAACAATTTAGAAATATACAAAAATATTTTTGTCTTGATAATAGGGACTTATTCATCCCAGGCCTTACATACCCTAACCCAGCACCTCACTGAGCTGTGCCTCAGCCCATCAACCTCAGATCTTAACACCAAATACTTACTAACAGCTTGTTAAGCCTTCATTCATGTCTGTCTTTCTCTATGTGTATGCAAGTAGGTAAAAATGCACTCATGTATACATTCATATCTAATTATAGATATGTGTAATTTAACAATATTTATACATATACCATTTTGCATAAATGAGTATATATATATCTAAATATATAATTTCAGATATCTATTATACATATGTAATTTAATATCTGGGATGATGATAAATGCAAAATTTTATAACTACCTCTATATACTCAATGGCAATTATCATTTTCCAAGTATATGCCAACATTTTGTTTTGTTTTGTTTTTTTCTCCTTTTTTATTTATTATATTTGTTTTAATTTTACACATCAGCCATGGGTTCCCTTGTCCTTCCCCCCTCCCTTCCTCGCAGTCACCTTCCCTGTCCCCCCTCTGCTCCATTCCCATCTTCTCCAGGGCCAAGACTTCCCTGGGGGATTCAATTCAACCTGGTGGATTCAGTACAGGCAGGTCCAGTGCCCTCCTTCCAGGCTGAGCAAAGTGTCCCTGTGTAAGCCCAAGGTTCCAAACAGCCAGCTCATGCACTAATGATAGGTCCGGGTCCCACTGCCTGGATGCCTTTTCCATTCTTGGTCTCAACAATTCACACTCTTATAGTCCCTCCTCTTTCTCGACAATTGGACTCCTGGAGCTCCACTTGGGGCATGGCTGAGGATCTCTGCATCCACTTCCATCAGTTATTGGATGAGAGTTCCGCACTACAGTTAGGGTGTTTGGCCTTCTGATTACCAGACTAGGTCAGATCAGGCTTTCTCTCAACCATTGCCCATAGTCTACAGTGGATGTATCATTGTGGATTTCTGGGGACCTCTCTAGCACTTTGCTTCTTCCTGTTCTCATGTGGTCTTCATTTATCATGGTCTGTTATTCTTTGTTCTCCCTTTCTGTTCTTGATCCAGCTGGGATCTCCTGCTCCCCTAAGCTCTCTTTCCCTCGAAACTTGCCCTTCATTACTCCCACTGTCATCCAGGTTTTCATGTAGATCTCATCCATTTCTCTGTCATTGGGTGATCCCTGTGTCTTTCCTAGGGCCCCGTTTTCTAGGTAGCCTCCCTGGAGTTGTGTAGCAGTCTAGTCATCTTTGTTTTAATCTAGTATCCTATTATGAGTGAGTACATACCATGTTTGTCTTTCTGAGTCTGGGTTACCTCACTCAGGATGTTTTTTTCTAGATCCACCCATTTTCCTGCAAACCTCATGATGTCATTGTTTTTCTCTGCTGAGTAGTACTCCATTGTGTATATGTACCTAATTTTCTTTATCCATTCTTCAGTTGAAGGGCATCTAGGTTGTTTCCAGGTTCTGGCTAGTACAAACAATGCTGATATGAACATAGCTGAGCAAATGCCCTTGTGGTATGATTGACCATTCCTTGGGTATATGCCCAAGAGTGCTACAGCTGGGTCTTGGGGGAGATGGATTCCCAGTTTTCTAAGGAAGTGCCATATTGATTTCCAAAGTGGCTGTACAAGCTTGCATTCTCACCAGCAGTGGAGGAGAATTCCCCTTGCTCCACATCCTCTCCAGCATAAGCTGTCTTCTGTGTTTTTGATCTTAGCCATTCTGACAGGTGTAAGGTGGTATCTCAGAGTTGTTTTGATTTGCATTTCCCGGATAATTAGGGATGTTGAGCGATTCCTTAAATGTCTTTCAGCCATTTGAGCTTCCTCTGTTGAGAATTCTCTGTTTAGTTCTATAGCCCATTTCTTAATTGGACTGTTGGGCATTTTGATGTCTAATTTCTTGAATTCTTTAGATATTCTGGATATCAGCCCTCTGTCAGATGTGGGGTTGGTGAAGACCTTTTCCCATTCTGTAGGCTGTCGCTTTGTCTTGTTGACCATGTCCCTTGCTCTACAAAAGCTTTTCAGTTTCAATGTATATGCCAACATTAACATCTTATAAAATAAGTCTTTAACACATACATACAACTCACACACACACACACACAAAACAAAACAAAACACCTTTGTCGAAACATTTAAAAACCTTCTGACTATAATCTGCAAGGCAGAAAAGGATGCTGAGTTCGTCAAGAGAACTGAATTCTGATTGCAACTTGGCTCATTGACCTCTATGTGAACTTGAACAAATCATACCTTCTTTCCAGGCACATTCCTGTGTTCTCACAGTGCTGACAGTGCTTTGACACTAGTGACAAGGTTGTATGAAACCTAATGCATAGGAGTTGGTGTAAGTTAGGGGCCTTCCGTGTCATCTCTACCTGTACCATCACATGACATGTGGAATGTGCCTGGAAAGAAGGTATGATTTGTTTTATATTTTCTAATGTATGTGCAGATTGTTTTACTTTCTTGTCTTTTGACTACGGCAATAGGGAAGAACAAATTAGGAAGGAATATGAATAAGAAATTTGCAAACTAGTAAAAACATAGTGTTTATTGCCTTAAGGGGAGTTTCTGATATCTTTTCATTTAATGTTTTAATTCTTAGGTTTTTGGTAGACATTTTTCTTGGAGCAGAAATTTTTTTCTTACTCCTTATTGCTTCCTACATTTGTGTATCCATCATTTATATTATTTAAATGGAACTGATAAATGAGAAAGCACAAGTATTGAAAGTTCTCAGGATAGTGCCAAATTACTCTGTAAAAAATGATGGCAATATAAAACCCAATAAATAATACATATACTAAAAACAAAGCAAAACATCATCATCATTATCGTAAATGCTTACTTTCTCCAATTCATCGACACTTTACCTCAAATGAATCTCTTACTTTCTTAATAATAAAAGCAAGCAGTTACACATCAATTATTAGATTTCAGGCACTCTCCTAAGACCTCATTTATATGAGCTTACTTAATTCTCACAAGAACCCTCTGAGCTAGGTTCCAAGGCTATCCTCAGGGA
Organism: Onychomys torridus; assembly: GCF_903995425.1. Lineage (NCBI taxonomy): Eukaryota > Metazoa > Chordata > Mammalia > Rodentia > Cricetidae > Onychomys > Onychomys torridus. The sequence goes on along the minus strand of NC_050443.1, from coordinate 145,663,190 downwards.
CCAGAAGAACAGCCGTGGCACAGGAAGATTAGACAACTCACCCAGTGTGTCTTCACAAGTGACTTAGTCATAATTGGACCATACATGATTTGGCCTTTAAACATTCTGAACTGTTGTGCTTGGCAGGGTTCTCCAGAGGAACAAAACAGATAGAAGGCACATACTATTAGATTTGTTTCACAGTGAGGACTAGATAGCCCAACAATGGCCATCAGTATGCTAGAGGGATAATGAGTATGGCAGCCTCTCCATCTACAAAGCTGGGTCCCTCTGCAGGCCTAATTTGTCTAAGCCTGGAAGATCCTTGGAGAGACATTAGTAACTGAGTCCACATTGGAAGGCCCCAGAAGTCCGCATCTGATGTTGGTGGAGCATGGCAGTAGCTTGATAGACAGACACACTCACACTCAGAAAAAGCAAAGGCAGGTGGATACAAGCTGCTGCTTCCTGGGGAATTTTTATATCTATGCAGCCCACTTGGAAATCAGATCTTCCCCCTCACTTTATCCTCTCTGGAAACACTCTTACAGACATGCTCAGAGGAATGCCTTCTAGACGATTCTAAATCCTGGCAGACTGACAAGACCAACCACCCTACCCACCTTCTATAGTCAGTGGCTATTTGGTGTCTGCTATATAGCCACCACAGCCACCTCCTCAAGTGTCATTTGACGATTCCAATACTTTGCACACTGTGGCACATGATGTTCATTTGTTGCTAAGTGAAATAGTGGTTTGCTGGTGGCTGCCTGTAGTTGATCCTCCTCATCCTTGAATTTTTCCCTTTGTCACTGAGTCATAGCTAATGTGTGACATAGTGTTTGATTTGAGGGGGATGACATGTAGTTATTGCTCAGATTTAGTAGGGGTCACTTTCACATCCACACTGAACAAGAAACAATGTGAAAGTAGATATTAGGAAAGAGAAGCTTAGATAGGACCAACATTATTTATTCACTTATTTATTTGTTTACTTACTTGAGGAAATGTATTGCTTTGTAGCTCAGGTTGGCTCAGAATCCCATGTTGGGTTCCAAGAGTGCATCAGCATGCCCAGCTTCAATTTTCTTTAGTCTTGCAGTGGTGGTGATGATACCTAGAGCCTCACAAGTGCTACACAATTACTATATCATTGAGCAGTCTCAGGCACAACTTCAATTACATAATATATAGCTGACATTTAAAAGTTTGACTATGTAGGTTGTACACAATTCCTTTTGTGGACAAAGAAATTGAGGTATAAATGAATACTTTCCACCTGGTTGCAGAGCTGATAAATGGTCAATGTGGGACTGAGGCTTTGAAAGTCAGACCTTCTATTTCCAGAGTGGTGTGTGTGTGTGTGTGTGTGTGTGTGTGTGTGTGTGTGTGTGTGTGTGTGAGAGAGAGAGAGAGAGAGAGAGAGAGAGAGAGAGAGAGAGAGAGAGAGAGAACAACTTTGCATGTGATCTTCAGGTCTGTCCACCTTGGGTTTTGAGATAGTATCTCCCACCTGACCTGGAATTCTCCAAGTTGTCTAGGCTGGCTGGCTAACAAGTCGCAGGGGTCTACTCTTCTCCACCTCCCTGGGCTGGGACTGTGAGTATGGACCACAATGCCCAGCTGCTTTTCAGTATCTTTTCTGAGATCAAACTCTGGTGATTATGATTACAAGGCAAGTCCCTTAGAAACTCAGGTCCTCCTGCTTGCAGGGCAAGCACTTTACAGACTGAGTCATCTCCTGGTCTGTTTCCAGAGTCACAATCGCCAAATCATACTTCCTCTGGGGGAACTCAGGAGACATTTCCTGACACATGCCAACTCTAGAAAAGAGCAACCAGCAAATTCACAATTGGCATTTCTGATTTGAAGTCCATTTCTAATGAGTTTCAGTTTATGTATTCATATCTTCCTTGGTTGTAACAAATATTAAAGTTAATGTATGGTTTTAGTATTGTACTTGTTTCAAAATAGATCATCTATCTGCCCATCATTTTACTTATCCCTTCAACAGTGTTTATTAGGTCTTTATAAAAGGTGTCCAATTATATCAAGAGGACTTGAAATCCTAGCTCTAAATTATGCTCTTTTTTCCTAGTTGTGAGACCTTGGGTAAGTTATTCAACTTGTTTGAGTCTCATTGCTCTTGGGCTAATTGGAGGAAGAAGTTCCTATTGTTGTGGGACACTCTAATGGTTGGATAGGCAGGTAAGGACAGAGAAAGTGGTTTGGAAGCTGAAATGCTAGGCAAATGTGACTGCGCATCCTACTGATGGAGAGGAGCCAGGCAGGTGTCCTTGCTCATTCTGCTTTGGGGACAGGAAGGAAATGATGTTGTTCCCTGCTCTTGCATTGCTGATTTTCCATTTCTGTCTGGGTTTGAATTTTAGCTGTGACACAGGGTTGACAATAGAGAAGCTTTGAAGGAAGCTAGCTCAGGGATCCCACTTGTGTGGCATCTCCTCAGGGTTGTGATAGGCTTAACTTTTGAAAGGCTTCCATACCCTGATGTTAAATCTCTCCACCGATGCATAAGTCAAATCAAACCAAATTAAAAGGTAAAGGACCAGATTTAATCTGAGCAAACAACTCCGAGGTGACTCTCAGGAGAGAGAGCAGGAGGGAAATCACACAGCAGGTCTAGAGACCAGGGCTTAAGTACCCTGTAGGCATGGTATTGAACTTTATGGGAGAAGCCTAGACTTTTGGCAGTCTTTATGAGGGGGCAGAGTCTAGAGAAGGAGGAGTGGGGGTAGGCTGGAGCTTCAGGCAGGAGTTTCCAGCGGAACATTCTGAGTTTCTTGGATATATGGATGCAGTTCAAGTCTAGCTACTATCTATTGGCATGGAACAACATGGGGGAGGGGAGTCTGGAGTGAGTGGGCTCACACTCAGCAGAAAGTATGAGTGAAGGAGCATCCAGTTAACTGCTATGACCTCTGGAATCTGTTTCTTGAGGAAGCAGAGAAGGTGAGTTGCTAGGAGAAAAGTAGATTATTAACACTGGCTCTATGAACAGGCTAGCCATGGAAAGAGTGATGACTACCAGAAATAATGGAACAGAGATGTGCCCTGGTTGTACCAAAGAGGCAAGGGTGAATGAGCCAGACATAAGAGCAGATATGTCCTTCACTGGAACATTTTAGAAAACCAGAGGGTGGAGGGGCCCAGTTGCTGGATAGACCATTTATCCTAGATAGGTGCCTGCTTGAGCCTTCAGAGATGGTACCAGCACTGATGTCCCAGGAGTTTGGGGTGGGGAGTGGCATGCCAAATTGAGGATGTGTTCAAAGAGTACCTGAGCCACCACATCTACTATTTCTCTGGAGATGGGAAATCCTCTATCCATTCTTTAAAGGTGTCAACAAGAGTTAGGAGATAATGGAGCTTTCTATGAGTGGGCATGTGGGTGAAGTCAATCTGCCAGTCCTCACCTAGTTGGTGACCATGGAGCTGGTGCAAGGGCTAGTGTATCTGGAGGGCCCCTGTGGGTTGGCCTTGGCACACGTCTGGCAGGAAGAAAGGACCTATAAAATATGGGTTCAAAGATGGGTGGGGTCCAAGAGGGGATCTTAGTTTCCACCAGGCCAGATTCCTTAATACAGTAGCAGATTCTTTCCCCAGGACATGTAGGTGCCAGTAAAACAGCTGGAACAGACTTACATTTCAGTGTCATAGCAAAGGCCATGGCTTTGGGTTGGAAGGCATGGACATTTTTCCTAGGGCCTGGTTTTAGCCAGATGAAACACACCTTTAAGTCTATGCCTAAAAGAGGAAGTTTACAGAATGAAAGAGGTTTAGCCAGTGGAGGAGGAGAGGAGGCTGAGGGGTGAGGGAGGAGGAACAGAGTTGGACATGCATATAGGCTTCCATCCCCTCTTTAATGCTAACCTGTTTCAGAGGAGGAGTAGTTGGCATTTCAGTAGAGTTTTGCCATATGTGGCTGGAGACAATACAGTAATGCTGAAAAAGCCTCTATGCAGTCCTAAAATCTGGGTCTTAATCCATAGAAATTGAAGAACTTCTCAAAACTGTTCACAGACAGTGCTCTATCAGTTCATCAAAACTGCCTTTCTCAATGCTGAACCTCCAAAATTCCATTGTAGTAATAGCATAGATATGGGACAGAAGTCTGAAATAACTTTACATGCTTAAGTGGGAAGTTATATCTGAAACCTGTTTATCCTTCACTATGAAGCCTGTGAATAAGGCACATCTGTATGTATTTTAACAGGAAACTTAACTCATGAACTAATAAGCTATCAAAGTGATTATAGTCTTGGGGAGCTGGAGGCAGGGTAGAGCAGTTAAACTGGTAAATCTATCAATACCCTAGTCATCAAACACCATCAGATCTGGGAAGGATACCTGATGTGAGCAGAAGTGAAAACTTACCGGCTACTTAGGCAGCTACCCTAGATTTCTCCATGGTTGTTGGGGACAGATGTTTTCAGCTGCCAGGTCCAGAAGATCTGATAGACTTTCCTGTGGAGTAGGAATTTGAGGATACCAGCCTACCTTGTCTTGGAAAAGTGGTGCAATTAATTCCCCAGTGTCCTTCTTGTCCACAGTCTGGACAGGGTGTTAGCAGCAGTTAGGTACAAGGCAGTTTTCCACTCCATAGCTGGCTTTGCTACATTTAAACCAAGCTCCTGGTGGAAGTTCTTCTGCGGCCATCCATCTTCATTGGAGGAGATAGAGGGTGCTGCCAGGAGCATAAATGTCTCTATCATGAGAAGTTCTTTTATTAAAAGTCATATTCTCAGATCGCTGAAGCATTTGAGGATCAGGGGATCATTATCTGTTAGGTATATGCAATTTAGTATCTCTAGAAGGCAAAACCTAGTTTTCAGTGTCTAAAATCAATACCAAGGGGATTATTCTTACATTACAAAATCTGGCTGCCAACAAGATACAGAACAGCAGCGTGTGCTTTACTAAGAATGGGAGCTCAGATGGTGGATGGGTACAAGACTCTGAGACCCAGGTTCAGTGCCTTGGAGGAGTACAAAACTTCAAGAGGTAGCTAGGGTCTCAGACTTGTTAAAGTGCTTCTCAAAGCTGTTTTCTCATTTGTGCCTTTCAACAGTCCTATGAGGTCAATGTTTGAAATCCCCTTTGACTAGGGAGAAAAGACCTGCAGAGCTATTAAGTGGCAGGGCCATGAATGAACCTTGGGCCCAGCCTCTTCCTCTTGTAAAATGACCCATGTAAGCAGTGAAGGTGAGGCTTTGAGAGTCTTATAATCCATCACGAGTGTAACACATGACAGAGACAAAACAAAACAGTGCTATTTTAATTGTCATTATTTGTGTTTCCAACCACCACCATCAAATATTTCTTGACACTTACTAGGAAGCTTACCAAGATATCTGAGAGTTATTGTGTCCACCAAGAATGGTGCACTGAGGAGGGCCATTCTCCCTTGCCTGGCAGACTCCTGTCACCATGGCCAGGTTGTTCTTAGTGATGTGGCTTTGTGGGAACACTGGTTCTGGTCCATTTTCTCACTGTGTCTGGTGAGATGAATGTTTGAAATCCCCATTTGAGGAGCTGATGTCCAGCACACACAATAGCTCTTTGAGGTGGAAGAGGCCTTCTATCTGGACCGGATACTGATTCCCCCAGACTCACTTACATAGGCTGTTGCTGTCTTACCAACAATGTACACGGGCTCTTCACTCCTCTGTCCCCATCTTTAGTAACAGCTGTTCTGACTGGGGTGAGATGGAACCCCAATGAAGTTTGATTTGCCTTTTCCTGATGGCAAACGTGTTGAACCTTTTTCCATGGTCTTATTAACCATTAGAATTACTTCTTTTGTGAACTGTCTGTGAGTTCATGTGTCAGTTTACTGACTGGATGGCTTTGTTGGGTCAGGAGGGATTTGCAGACATTACTGTTTGGAGTTCTTTATGTTTTTGGATGTTAATCCCCCCCACTCCCCACCGTCAGATGTATAGATGGCATTTTTCCTTGTGTTCTGCAGCATGTTTCTTCACTCTGTTTACTGCTTCCTCTGCTGTGTGGAACCTCCTCCACTTCATACAATCCCCAGAGCCCAGCAGAGCACCCTGGAGCACAGCAGCCACCACCGGCCTTGCTCAGGTGCTCACTGCTTGGAGTCTTTTCCTTTGTGATCTTTGCTTTCTCTGAGCTCAGGCCAGAAATTGCTTTGCTTCCTTCCCTAGTGAGGTCCATCAAACCTGATATTTCTTACAGGAGAATATATCTATATCTGTTATATTGATCACAGATGGTCCCAATGTAGAGGCTCAGTTTATGATGTTCTGAATATAATCATGCAAAAGCATCATGTGTTCAATAGGAACTGTACTGTGGATTTTGAATTTCAAGTGTCTCCATTAATATATGGGCTGAAACTCTCTTGGGGTCAGACTCAAGCCACAGCTCCATGTCACCCACATGACCTTGAGGGGAAACAACCAATACATCATGATGTAATCTGTCATTAAGTTATAATGTTAGGTGTATTAAATGTTCTGTCATATTATGGTATTTTTAACTTACACTGTGTTTATTGAGAGACAGACCCCATTGGCATCAAGGAAGAACAATGTGTATGTTATAAATTCCTCTATGTGGGACCTATGATACTTGAAAGATATTTTATTAACTGACACAAAAGAAGTTTAGAGCTGTTAAAGGCACTAGCAGTGTAAGCCTGATGACCAAGTTCAAATCCCACGTGGAAGCACAAAGTTGTCCTGTAATCTCTACACACGCACTGTAACAATTGCATGCCTGTGTATACTTATTGTCACATAACAATAAGTAAAAAAAGATTTAATCAGAGGCTTAGGATAAGGGAGATTGCCACTTAGAAATTACTGTCAATGGACATCCTTTTTTTTTTTTTTTCTTTCTTGTTGCTTTGACAAAATACCCTGACAAGAGCAATTTAAAGGAGAAAGGGTTTATTTGACCCACAATTCCAGGTTCCAGTCTGTCATTATGGGGAACACAAGGGAGAAGGAACTTGAAGTGACTGGTCACATCACATCCACAGTCTAGACCAAAGAGCAATGAATTAACGTGTGTGTGTGTGTGTGTGTGTGTGTGTGTGTGTGTGTGTGTGTTAGTGCCCAGATTACTTTCCTCACTCTTAGATAATTCTGAATCCCCTTGCTGGGGAATGGTGCCAGTCCACAGTGGGCAGGTTTTCCCACCTCAATTAACAAAATCAAGATAATCCCTCAGAGGCATGCCTACAGACCCACCTAATCTAGAAATGTTCCTCATTGAGTCTCTCTTCCCAGTGATTCTAGATTGTGTCAAGTGGACAATTTAAAACTCACCATCCCAGCGAGAGAGATGAAACTTGGGGATTATGTACTGATTTAGAAGGCAATCTTTTTTGTTATTAGCATGTATTTATTCACAGAATAATGGGCTTCATCATGGTATTTTATATGTGTATATCACTTATTTTTCTCATTCCACCTCCTTTGCTCTCTCTTGATTCCTTCCATTGATCCCTTCTCCTCACCAAATAAACTCCTTCCTATGTTTCACACACACACACACACACACACACACACACACACACACCCCTCACACACATACTGGTTTCCTTGGCCTAACTGATGGTATCCAGTCTGATCCATTTGCCATATTACCAGCAAAGAACATCATGTCATTCATCTCTGTGACTGGTTAAAGTTCCATTATGTGTATGGACATTTTCTTTATTCTTTCGTCTGTTGATAACCATCTACACTAATTTCACTGCTGTGCTACTGTGACTAGCACATCAGGAAGTGTGGAAGTGCACATCTCTGTTGCATGTCGACTTAGATTCCTTCAGGAATATGTATGCAGGAACAGTATAGGTTGATCATATGATAGTTCTATTTTTATTTTTTGAGAAACTTCCATAATGGCATTCATAGTGGATGCACTAATTTACTTTCCACACCCAGCATGTAAGGGTTCCTTACCCTGCATGTTCGCCAGTGCATGTTGTTAGCATAACTATAACCATTCTTACTGTGGCAAGATGGAGTCTCAATCTAGTTTGGTAAGCATTTTCTGATGAATAAGCACACTGAGCAATATTTTTCATGTATTGATTATCCATTTGTACTTCTGATTAGAATTGTTTATTTAACTGCCAATTAATTGGTTGATTAGATGATTTGGGGGCTCTGTCTAATCTTTTTAGTTTCTTATATATTCTAGATACTAGGCCCTTGTCAATTGAACAGCTAGCAAAGACTTTGCTCTGTAGACTGGTTCTTCACTCAGTTAATTATGTTTTCTGCTGTGCAGGGCTTCTAAATTTCTTTCAATCCCATGTGTCAATTCTTGCTATTGCTTCCTGGGAGGAGGCGATAGGTCTTGTATGTAGGTGTGAGAAGAGCATGATGTTGACCCATAGATCCCGAAATAAGTTGGCAGAGCGACACACCATCAGCATACTGGCTGTGGTGAGCAGCGATGAAGAGGGCTTGAGCATCTCTACCCTTCTGCCTGGAGTATTTGAGCGAGTAATCCTGTATCTGGAGCATGGGACATGAGAACAGCAACAAGACTGCTTCGTCATCAACGCCTAACCCAGGAGAAAGGGTCACAGAATGTGACAAAAAGCAATGGACTCTTGAAATTGCCTCAGAACCAGGCAATCATTTTGCGTCGTCAGTGTGTTTGTCTTTGGCACACCTCCTTTTCTCTGTGTCTTACGTCTATCTGTAGCTGTCATATTTTCTTTGATTCTGTTTGACCTACTGTTTTTTTTTCTTTCTCTCGATTTTAGTTCATTGTTTTGCACTTAACTCACCAGAACATGAAACGAAATGACTATACCCTTTGGAAGTTGTATATTTGTGGCATTAACCTTTATGTTCCCTGCTCTGAATTTCAAAGCAATATAGGTTTAATTATGTGACTATAATGACCATTCTTTTAAAAAATAGTATTTTATTTTATTCTTAATTTAAAAATCATTTTTGAGAACTTAATATCTGAGTACTGTATTTACACATCATTTCCGTCCCTTCCTTTCCTCTTGAGACTCCTCCTGTGCCCCCAACCCCTATTCCTTCTCAAATTCATGACCTCTTCTTTTTTAATTATTGTTTTACACACACACACACACACACACACACACACACACACACACCCCATGGCATGTGCTAGGAGGTCAGAGGATAACTTATGGGAAACTGTTCTCTCCTTCCACTGTGTGGGTCTGAGGATCAAACTCCGATCTTCAGGGAAGCACCTGTCTAAATTGGAGCTCCTATCATTGTGATAAAAACCATGACTAAATGCAACTTGGAGAAAAAAGGGATTATTTCATCTTACCACTGTAGTCCATTATCCAGGAAACCTAGAGGCAGGAACTAATGCAGAGGCCCTAGAGCAGTGGTCCTCAGCCTTCCTAATGCTGTGACCCTTTAATACAGTTCCTCATGTTGAGGGGACCTCAGCCATAAAATTATTTTGTTGCTACTTCATAACTGTAATTTTGCTACTGTTATGAATCGTAATGTAAATATCTGATATGCAACCCCCAAAGGGGTCGGAACCCACAGGTTGAGAATCACTGCTGTAGAAGAATACTTACTGGCTTGCTCTTCATTGCTTTCTCAGCCTGCTTTTTAATATGCTCCAAGACTACCTGCCTGTGGTGGCACCACTCACATTGGGCTGGGCCCTGGGGCCTTTCCACTTATTAAGAAAACATCCCACAGGCTTGCCTTCAGGCCAGTCTTAAGGAGACATTTTCTCAACTGTGGTTTCTTTATCCCAAATGACTCTAGCTTGTATCAAGGTGATACACAACAACAACAATGACGACAACAATGACGACCACAACAACACTAGCCAGGATAGTATCCTTTCCCACGGAGCCATTTCTGCAGCCCTGTAATGATCATTCTCCCTTTGACTATATGAAACCTTAAAAATGAAAGGTGACCCCCCGTTAGTGCCTGCTTTGGTTTTTCAGACTTCAGCGTGTATCTCCTCCCTGAGAGTTAAGTAACATGTGCCAAGTGAATCTGCCTCTTGTACCTATTAAAGATAGCTCCCCAAACACCAATTTCCCATTGGCTCCATTTGTTAGAGATGGTAAAAGTGCACTTAAAATGGCAGCTTTGAAAACAAATAATCTAAATGTGGAATAAAAATCAAGTGAACTGCACATATAGCTGCCTTATCAACAACAAATATTGAAGTTTAAATCAATGAGACTATTAGTGTTGGGTAAAAACAGAGATGAATACAGGCAGAACACTACACTAGACCTCACACTGGACTAGGTGTCCTCCCTCTTTTAGGGTTTAATTATCATAATGGCCAAGGTTAGTGCTATTAATTTCATTTTAGGTGGGGCTACTGAGACTGGGAAAATGTAAGGAATTGTAATCACAAGTACAGGATGAGAATTCTTTTGTATGATGGTTGGGACTAGATTTTAGAATACTTGCATATTCATAACAAGAAGGCTTAGGAATGGAAGCTATGTGCAAACAGGAAATACTGAAGGACAGACCTGAAAATCATTTATATTTTATTTGTACCTGATATGTAGCCTGAAGATAATTCTATGTAATTAAAAACTAATTTTATGCAAGAAACAAAGTTTTATGGTATGGGACTTTCTATTCATGATATCATATCAGCATGCAAGAACTATAAATTTCAGTTTCATATTTTTCATCTTGAGGTTTTTGTTGTTGTTTGCTTTTCCTTCTTGTGGTAAAAACATGCATAACATAAGATATATTATTTGAAATATTTTAAGCATACAATTCAATAACATACATATTCCTAATGTGTATAATGATTATGTATGTTAAGAACTTTTTCAAGATGCCAAGCAGAAGCTCTGTAGTAAAAAGTTGTGTGGTAGTTTGAATGAGAATGACCACCCCCCCCCCCAGGCTTATGTATTTGAATGCTTAGTCACCAAGGAGTGGATCTGTCTGAGAAGAATTAGAATGATTAAAAGGTGTGTAATAAGTCATTCTCTGTCCCACCAGCCAGCTCCCAAATAATGACACAGAGACTTATAATTAATTATGAAAACTAGGCCTATAGCTTAAGCTTTTCCTAGTTAGCTCTTATAACTTAAATTAACCAACCCATTTATACTAATCTATGTTCAGTCACATGGCATTACCTCTCTTCCATCTTGCACCTCCTGTTTCCTCTCTGTGTTTCTGGGTGTATCCCATGCACCTATATTCTCCTCCTCTTTCTATCTCTCACCAGAAAGCCCACCTATACCTCCTGCCTAGCTATTGGTCATTCAGCTTTTTATTACACTGATCACAGCAAATACATCATCACACAGTGTACAAATATCCCACAACATTTCCCCCTTTTTATCTAAGTAAAAAGGAAATGTTTTAACTCTAACATAATAAAACTATATACAACAAGAATAATTATCAGGTAAGAATTATATGCACAATGTCTAGTCCATTTGTATTTGATAAATTTGGAAAAAGTGCTGTATTATCTATCATATCTTAGTGAGTCCAAAATTTTGTACCTAATTTATTTTCTATTATCACTTGTATTACCAACTCCAAACTATCTTTTTAGACCACAAAACTGTAGCTTGAAAGTTCACAGGTCAATAGCTAGACAGTAGGTATAGCAGGAACTTCTGTTGTTGGTTGTTTTCTTCATTCTTTACTCTTAGTTCTTTGGGGTCCCACCACCCAGCTCCCAAATAAATCACATAGTCTTATTCTTTCTTACGAATGCCTGCCCTTAGCTTGGCTTATTTCTAGTCAGATTTTCTTTTCTTTTTTTTTTTTTTCTAGCCAGATTTTATGATCTTGAATTATCCCATCTACCTTTTGCCTCTGGGCTTTTACCTTTCTCTATTTCTGTATATCTTTTCTTTCCTTCTTATTCTGAGTCTGGCTGTGTAGCTGGGTGGTTGGCCCCTGATGTTCTCCTCCTTCTTTTCTCATTACTAGATCTTTTCTTTCCAGATTTCTCCCCCTATTTATTCTGTCTGCTTGCCAGCCCCACCTATCCTTTCTCCTCCCTGGCTATTGGCCATTCAGCTCTTCATTAGACCAATCAGGTGTTTCAGACAGGTAAAGTAACACAGCTTCACAGAGTTAAACAAATGCAACATAAAAGAATACAACGTATCTTTGCATCATTAAACAAATGTTCCACAGCATAAACAAATGTAACACATTTTAATTAATATGCTAGAATAGACTACTGGACAAAGAGAGCTCTGGGAAGAAGAAAGGTAGAATCATGAGCTGGACACAGAAAAAGAGCAAGACATGCATGAGGAGAGGAAAAACCCACAAGTCATGTGGCAATGTGTAGATTAGTAGAAATGGGTTAATTTAATTTGTAGGAGCTAGTTGGACAAGCCTAATCTATAGGCTGAGCTTTCATAATTAATAATAAGTCTCTGTGTCATTTTTGTGTGTGTGAGCTGTTGACAGTAGTCCTTCTTGGTTTCTTTTTTTATGTCTGTAGCCAAGATTTTCAGGTGGTCTCCCCCAATCAAATCTGATCTTCATTAATTTTGAAGCGAACCATAACTTTTTGTTTCCTCTGGAAACAAAGGCATAGCCCCTCCCCCAACACAACATATTTTCTGACTTCCATTTTGAAGTTATGACATTTAAAAATATATAGGTTGGTTTAATTTAGCAGTTTCCATAATCCAATGTCTCTCAAAAGCTATTTTTTGTATATTTGCATAAAAAATTCAAAACAAAGCACTATATAGGGTCCAGATGCCATGTGTATTTCCCACCTTTATGTGGCTTATTCTTTATATATTACTTTATTCTTTCTTTAAAGACTTTACTGTTTTTAAACTATTTTTTTCTATGACTGTCTATACCAATTTTCTTCTCTTTCTTTAGCATCTAAGCACATTTTAAAACATACTGTACCTTTTTTAGAAGTTTTCTGTGTCTGGACCTGGCTTTACTAAGTGCCTGAAACATTCTCTGACAGCAGGAGACAAATCTTAAACTGCTGTCCCAGCCACCATGCAGACTCAGCTTAGTGCATGGCATTGGCACATGGCACAAGCAGCTGACTTCAGCCTGCAGGCAGCAGCCAGTAGCCTGCCTCTGTATGACTATGAGCACTGGCCCACCTAAGAGACTGCAGGACTAGGAAGCCACATCTGGCTCATGTTCAGACATTTTATTAGATCTCTCAGGCCCTGTTTATGGATATTTGAGCCTCCATGTTGGATGCCATATGTAATGAGTTTTGTCCCTCCAGCCAGTTCCCAAATAATGACATAGAGACTTATTATTAATGATGAAACCTTGGCCTGTAGCTTAGGCTTGTTCCTTACTAGCTTTTATAACTTCAATTAACACATTTATTAATCTACATTCTATCACGTGGCATTATCTCTCTTCCATCTTGCATCTCCTGTTTCCTCTCTGTGTCTCCTGGCATCTCCTGTTCACCTATATTCCCCTCTTTTTTTTCTCTCCCTGGAAATCCTGTCTATGCCTCCTGCCAATCAGCCTTTTATTACACCAATCACAGCAAATACATCTTCATAAAGGGTACAAATATTGTACGACAAAGGTGTGAGCTTGTTGGAGCAGGTGTGGCCTTATTGGAGAAAGTGTGTCACAGAGGGGTGGGCTTTGAGGTTTCAAAAGCCCATGCCAGACCTTGTGTTACTTTCTCTTCCTGCTGACTGCAGGTCAGGATACATCACTGCCATGTCTATCTGCTTCCTGCTATGATGGTCATGGGCTAGCCCTTTAAAACTATAAGCAAGTCCCCAATTAAATGCTTCCTTTTATAAGTTGTCTTGGTCATGGTGTCTCCTCACAGGAATAGAACAGTAACTAAGGCAAATCATTTTTCATCCCACTTTGCCTCAGCCCCAGTAGTCTCCATTCTACTTTCGAGGCACTGTTTTTTCTCACAGTCCCCAGCTAACATTAGTGGGAAGCAGCAGAATATAGTGGTTATGAACAAGAACTCTAATATCAGAAATAAGAACTCTAATACACATTCAAAACATGGCTTCTTTGGGGACTTGTTATTTAGTTTTGTATTCCAGTACTATGACTACAAAAATAAATTCTGCAGTTACTTCCTTCCTCTTTCATTTCAGGTGAAAGAGGCAAGGTTTTAGCAGGATTTGAAAGACCAAGACTCAGTAACTTCAATTATTCATAGGAAGTCAAGAGCCGGCTGAACAATATGGAAGGAAACTGGAAGGTGTTACTCATAGAAGTTACAAGGATTCATATTGACCACACAAATAAACAATGAGGGGTCACGGTCCTTTACCATAGGAAATGATCTCAAAGTTGCTGTCATAAATGTGGTGTCAAAAAGGAAAGAAAAACAGCAGAAACATGCAACACACACACACACACACGCACACAACACACACACACACACACACACACACACACACACACACACATGATCCCAGTGAGTTTATATATTTATATATATATGATCTCAATATGTTAGAGTGGCTGTAGTGGTTCATTTTATGTTTTGTCAAGTTCATTGTGCTATGAGGTACCCAGATTAAACATAATTTCTGGATGTGCCTATTAGAATGCTTCCAAATGAAGTTATCCCTTGAACAAGTGAGTGCAATAAAGCAAATTATCCCCTCAGTGTGTGTGGGCATCATCTATCCACCAAAGGCCTGAATGGAACAAAAATGGAAGGAGGAGGAATTGGTGCCTTTCCCTTCCTGCTTGTCTACACGAGCTGGGACATAATAGGTCTTCTCCCGCCCTTTGTCTACGTTTACATTACCTGATCCCTTGGTTCTCTGACTTGGAATTTGACTAGAATTACATAACTATCTTCCCTTGGTCCCTTGCTTGCAAGAAACAGATGGTGGGATTTAGCATTGTTAAGCATATGTGCCAGTTCTAATAAATTTCTCTGTGTGAATGTTATCCACTGCATTGGCTTTATTTCTCTGAAGAGCCCTAAGTAATCAGTCCATCCATCAGTCTATCTGTCAGCCTGCCTACCTACTTATCAGTAGGAAGACAGATGCATAGTCTAAATATTAGTCCTGATTCTGCCCTGATCCAAGGGCAAAGAACTTGTAAAATCTCTTATAAATATTTTGAAAGTGGGATTTTGCTTGTAAGGAAAGTGAAATCTCATGTAAATGCATGTCTAGTTCCCTTTGAGAGACAATGGAATCTACATAATACCTAGACCGTCCTCAAAGGACTGGCCAAGTAACAGCAAAGTCACAAAAGTCTAGAAAAAGAATGATATTCCTTTACAGATTACTTGGCCTGAGCCATCAAAACATAGTTAATTATACCTGTCATCTAGAAGCCTTGGAGGAAAACAGGCCTGGAGTGACAATTATGGCCAAAAGACTTTGGGCTAATTGTTTTACCTGTCTAAACCAGGAAAATAAAATCTCTACTGTAAAGAAGATATGGGAATCCAATGAGGTAATTCATGTGCAATTGCCTGGTGCAAAGAACAAGGTAAATACTCATTGAGCAAATGGTTTATCTTAAAATATTGTTTCTCTTAAAAGACGGTAATGGCTGCTGTTTGTTTTTAAAGGCATTTTCCATGTTATCAGACATTGTATATCTTCTTTACAACTTGTGAAGGAATCATTATGATTCTGGCTGTTGTTTGTAGATGAGGAGACTGAATCTCATAGAGGTAGTCAAGGTCACAGAACACAGCAAGTGGTGTCTGCTTTCTTCACCTGCTCACCAGCCTCCCACCACTCATACTCAGAACCAAATCTGACCTTGCACTGTGACCCTGCCACAGAAGGCTTTCCTGAAAGCACGATGTTTATTGCTTATAAGGGTAAGGAGGGTGTGGGGGAGAGTGATGCTTTAGTATATGACCTGTCTTTTCCAAGAATTTTTTTTCTTTCTGGAAATGGAAGTGATTGACTTTTATTGCTGGCTTCAGACTTTGGGTAGTTGTTTGTTCCCATCAACAAATGCAATATCACTAAATCAGAGCCACTCAGTCAGTGGAGTTAGCCAGGTGGTGAGGCTGAGGAGTCACCAGTGGCATAAATCATAGCTGTTCAGTCTATCAGTATCCAAGTGGGGACAGGCTAGAAAGCTAATCAGATTGGAGGTTCATAGAAAGATGCTGAAAGCCAAATGGCTGCTTTCAGGAATATCTTATCCATCATGACTTTGCCTGTGCAGCCCTCTAAACATGGGGAGGATGGAGTCTCAGGCTGGAGACACTGAGTTGACCTTCAAGCAGTTAGTCTTCTACTAAAAGTCAAGCAGGTGAGCTATATATAGTCTTTAAAAGTTTGTAGCTCACCACTTTGGGCACATTGTCATCTCTTCCCAATGGCCTTTGTCTTACTCATTTGGTGACCCCTCCTCATTTCTGTGACTGTGGTCATTTATGAAGATTCTTTTGTCTATGGCCCTTTCTTTTTCCTTCCAGATTTGGTAAGTTCAAGACTTAAACAATTCCACAGGTCTGGGTTACAGGAAATGCCTCCAGGGCCATCCTCTGCCCTTCAGTTCCCACCCCCCTACACACACACACACACACACACACACACACACACACACTTACCTGCCTTGAGTGCTGTGAGTAGAACTTTCTGAGTTTTAATCTTTTACTTAAAAGCTGACAGTTACTCTTTCCTAAGCATAAGCCTTCTAGAGTTGGATCTGGTTCCTAATTCTGTGCATATAATATACTTATATGAAGAGAAAACATTCATTTAGAATAATAGAGGGCAATGTCATTTAACTGAATCTATAATGGGCAGTTGGATGAGGAACAGTAGTTAACTCATGAGCTGTTGCACACACAGGGTATTACGGAAAGGCAAAAGTCTGCCCAGAGGGATTAGTATAATGGCAGGAAGAAAACTAACTTGTTAATCTAACAGATATGATGTTGAGGTGACTCCATTGTAACATCACAGTTATTACTGGAAAAGAATTATTCAATGGGTAGTATATAAATGTCATGGGTGCTCCTTCCAAAGGAAAGACTTGGTTTTCATTTGTATCTATAAGTGGAAGTGATCCATCCTGTTACAAAGAATGTACCATTTCCTTCCCATGTGCACTCTTTGGGGGTTTTGTCAGAAATGATGTTTTCATGGAGAGAATGCTTTCCTGTGACTCACACACAGCTGCCAAAGCTAAGCTAAAGCTCAGGCTAGAAAGGAAGAGGGGCTCAGCCTCATACTGGCTCCCCAGTGCTAACTGGGATCACATTTTCTTGCAGAAATGACTGAGAATAAGTGAACCATACAGAATTCAACTCGTGGTGCATTTTCAATTGAAGAGATTGAGATGTTGGTCAGCAGAATCTGTGATTACCTTCTGAAACATAGTCTGCCTGTACTGTATCACTCATGGTATTGAGAAGTAAATAATAAATTATATGTAGTTTTGATTATCATCATATTCACTAAACTCTTTTGTCAATTTCATTAAGCTTGAGTTCACTCTTCCCTCTTGATGCTGCTGAGTGTTTGAAAAGATGAACCCTACTTAGGCCAAGGGGATTGGGAGTGCTACTTCATGCCCCCCACACCCCCTCCACCCCTCATCAGGTATGCTAAAGCTCATAGAGACATACTGCATTCTCCATTTTGATTCTAGTTGTCCTAGCTGCCATGTGCTTTGTGCTCTTCCCAGAAGACTTCCCCAAGCATTTGTTACGGGCTGAATTCAGTTCTCATCTCTAATAATTCAGGTTGTAACTGTAGTTGGAGACAGAGTTTTTAAAGAGATATGAGCCTCAATGTCAACATCCAAAAAGCCTCTCAAATGTTGAAATCTCAAAGGACCAAAAATCTTGAAAATATATTTCTGGAACAAATGAATTTAACTAATTCTTTAAAGATGTTTACTTACATTTTAAGTGAGGAGGAATTTGAGAAAAAAAGAATGTGACAGAACCCTGCACGATAAATAGCTATTGGCACACTTGTCATGGCCAATACACACATGTGAGCCAAGAATGGCCTCCTGGGCATAACAGTTATAAGGATACAAATTATGTTCGTAAAGACATAGGTCTCAAAGCAAAGTACAAAAATTTGTATGATGATGGGTGTTAATTATGTGCACCTCACTTTATAACTGCCACCATCCGAAATGTCCTTCCCTATGGTCCATCTTTAGATGACCACCTCCAAACTGTAGTGGGTCACCATTGCCCATTCAGTTTGTCCAAAGGGTTGAAACCACACTTCAGGAAATTTTTATCTTGAAGTGCACATGTGTCACATGTATAGGAAGAATGTGTCTTTTTTTTTTTTTTCCAAGACAGGGTTTCTCTGTGTAGCTTTGTGCCTTTCCTGGATCTTGCTCTGTAGACCAGGCTGGCCTCGAACTCACAAAGATCTGCCTGCCTCTGCCTCCCAAGTGCTGGGATTAAAGGCGTGTGCCACCACTGCCCGGCTGAATGTGTCTTCTTTTGTTGGGTAATTTTGCTGCTTTTGTGTACATAGTCAACAAAGTCAACATGTAAGCTGGGCATGGTTGTGTGAGCCTCGAATCCCAGCACTGAGGAAGCTGAGGCAGGAAGAGTGACATCTGAAGGCAGCCTATAGGACATAGCAGTTTCAGGACATCCTGAGCTATAGTGAGATCCTGTCTCTGCACAGCAAAGAGTCACCATTGTAGTAACACACTGAGTCAAATTAAAAAAAAAAAGTATAAGCCAAATCGAAATTCTCCAAGAATCTTACTGCATGTACATACCAGTTATCTTAGAAATGATGTGAAGCTGACGCACAGAGCATGGCAAATTATGCGAAAGCAGTGCTGATAATTTTAAATAGTGGAGGGTAAGTTTTTGGGGTGAGGACTGAAAAGAACTAAGTAGTCAGTTGTTGTGGGATGTCTTTCTGAATACTGTGAACATATGTTATTCCCATTGGCTAATAAATAAGCTGCTTTGGCCTATGGCAAAGCAGCTTAGAGGCAGGCGAGAAATCCAACGAACATGTAATGGGACGCAGGTAGAGCTGCAGAACATGGGGTGATACATAGCTAAATAAAAATGGGTTAATTGAAGATGAGAGAGCTAGCTATCAAGAAGCCTGCCATAGGCCATACAGTTGATAATTAATATAAGCCTCTGAATGATTATTTCATAAGCGGTCACAGGAGCACAGGGCCAGGTGGGACTGGAAAAACTTCGGCTACAGTCAGTTGTCCTATGAAAAAGTGTGTTATACAGTTACTAAAGAATTGTGATTGCATGGAGGCAGGCTGGTGACTAGAGGAATGTGATACAGACACATTTCTTACCTGAAATTCTCATTGTTGTCATATTGTGTGACTAATCCCTTCCCTATAATTTATCTCCATGCCTCTTATAGGTGCCTCCATGGGATTTTGCCTTTTAATATTTTGGTGTTGAGAAATTTTTTGTTCAATGTTGTGACTTTCTAGAACTTATCCTAGATTTTCAGGGCCTTAGCCTTAACTGAATTTAGACCTTTAACAGCTGGGACTATATTGCTGTGGATTGTGCCTTCAGGTATTGGATAGGCAAGACTTTAAAGAGGTGATTGAAGTAAATGATGCCACAAGACTGGCCCCACATGATTGGTATCCTTAGAAGAAGAGATTGGGACACAGCCACACTAAGAGAGACCATGTGAGGGGACAGGGAGAGAAGGCAGACCATCCACAAAGGAGGAGGGAGGCTCAGGAGACATCAATCCTGCTCACACCTGGAGTTTAGACCATTATCCTCCTGAAGAGTGAGGAAACACATTTCTCCTTTATATGATTCTTTATGAGAGCCGTAGCAGATCAGTGCAGTACCCTCTCTGCTACCTGATCTCTGGAGTGTGGAGACAAGGGCAGCTGTGTCTGGTAAACACACACAAAGGACAGAGTCGACCCACATCAAGCCCAAACTTTGGCTTCATGTTTCTAAGATCCTTTTCCATCTCACCTGTTCTGTATCCCGCAGGTGCACGGCCTCACCTGTTCTGTATCCCGCAGGTGCACGGCCTCACCTGTTCTGTATCCCACAGGTGCACGGCCTCACCTGTTCTATATCCCGTAGGTGCACGGCCTCACCTGTTCTGTATCCTGCAGGTGCACGGCCTCACCTGTTCTGTATCCCACAGGTGCACGGCCTTACCTGTTCTATATCCTGTAGGTGCACGGCTTCACCTGTTCTGTATCCTGCAGGTGCACGGCCTCACCTGTTCTGTATCCCGCAGGTGCACTGCCTCACCTGTTCTGTATCCCACAGGTGCATGGCCTCACCTGTTCTGTATCCTGCAGGTGCACTGCCTCACCTGTTCTGTATCCTGCAGGTGCACTGCCTCACCTGTTCTGTATCCCGTAGGTGCACGGCCTCACCTGTTCTGTATCCCGCAGGTGCACTGCCTCACCTGTTCTGTATCCTGCAGGTGCACTGCCTCACCTGTTCTGTATCCTGCAGGTGCACTGCCTCACCTGTTCTGTATCCTGCAGGTGCACTGCCTCACCTGTTCTGTATCCTGCAGGTGCACTGCCTCACCTGTTCTGTATCCCCCAGGGTGCATGGTAGTCAGGCACATCTCCACACTGTCATGTTCTCTCCCCTCCCAAATACTCTGCAGTGTTCTGGTCTTGGTTGAGGGGTCCTGCTTCTCCAGAGTGGCGTGTCCCTCTTTCTTCTTCTACCTGCCTGGCTTCCAGGGCCTAGATCCCGACTGCTCATCTTCTTCTATATGCTCTCCCCCACTTTATAATTTGTACAGTACAATTTTGTGGTTCAACTTTCCTTTCTTTTTTTTTTTTTTAACAGTCCACCCAATTGAAAAAAAATTGAAGTGGCTTGCAGAAGTCATAAAGTGCAGCCAACCCATAATTTCAGCACAGGAGAGAAAGGAGAGCAATGGTAAAGCTATAAAAGGAGCCGTTTGGAAACAAACTGCCGAAAGCTGCGTCTTGCTGTACATTTGGCTCCCTTGAAGAAGAAGGAGCCATCTGAGAAGGAGACTTTACAGCTCCGAGGCTCACGCTCTGTACAAGACGGAAACAGGCTGATTGCTCAGGAGAAGGATAATTGTCCTTGGGACTGCCAAAGAAACGTAGCTCTCCTGAGAGTTCTAGAACTCCTTAACATAAGGAACAGCCTCGTCAGTGCCTGACTGGTAATGAGTTTCGGAGCATGTTCTCACAGTTAAACGAAAGTTTAATTCAGCAGAGGCCACTGCACAGGTGTTGTTAGTTACATTGTCACTGCTGTGACAAATACCTGAGGGAAACAGTATGAAAGACGGACAGTATATTTTGCTTCATGGGGTTAGGTTTCAGGCCACTTTGGGTGGCACCATTGTTTCTGGGCATATAGTGGGCAAGCATAGTATGGTGGGTGGGGAATGGTGGACAAAGCCCTTTATCTACTGGAGACTGGGAAGAGAGAGAGGACAAAGACCCAGTGTCAGTGTATACCTTTATAGGGGACACCCCAATGACCTACTTCCTCCAAATGGGCCTCTCTTCCTGCTTTCGACCACCTCTTCATATACCATTATATTAAAGCACCAGGGGACTCATTGCTAGTCTGTTCAGTCTTCCTGACCCCATTACTTCCCAGACTCATCACTGCAACACTGGGAGCCATACCTCAGTACATGAGTCTTGTGCCAAAGAGCATGAGTGTGGTGTGTGTGTGTGTGTGTGTGTGTGTGTGTGTGTGTGTGTGTGTGTATGTGTGTGTGCACCTCATTAAACTGTAACAGTTGACATATGGTAGGACTGAAGTACAGGAGTCTCTGCTGGTCTCCTGAATGGAGAATGAGTTTGATTGGTCTTTAAGGGAGAGAGGGCTATGTATGTGACCATTCATCATGTTATTTCAACTGAGATTTGTCATTACTGCTGAGTGAGGGATGACCCAGGCTTGAAAATGACAGATAACAACAGGCAATGGATTCAGTAATGGCAGCAGGCAGCCTGCCATTCTGGGTCACCAGCTGAATTTTGCTTGATTGCTCTCAAGGTGCACATAGCCAATAACAAAGATATTGTTCCATTTGTCAGTGCTCTGACGTCCAAGACCAGGAATGCACTTGGAGTCAAACTGAGTTGGGCTCCTGGCTTGGTACCCTGAAGGGGATGGACATGTGGGAAGAATAGGAACAAGGTATGAAGGGTTCATAGGACAGGGTTTTACTGTGTGTGGAGCAATTTAGAGAGCAAGAGCTTGCTCTGAATTGGTTACCATTGGGAATTTGGGTAATTCTGATTGAGTGCAATTTTTGTTCCAGAAGGCAGAAAGGATGGAGCATAACTAACACTGTGATTGTTGTGAAACTCTCAAGTGTAAGGAGAGAGACTGGTGATGATTACGATGACGTTATTCTATGTGTACTCAGACACAATTGTGTGACAGGCTTATTTTGTCTCACTCCATTACAGGGATAATTGACCTTCTAACATTGTTTCCTACTAATAGCAAGACCTGCCTGTGAGTGCTAAGCCAGCTCCTGCCTGCTGGGGACTGTTCTCTTTCTGAAACTATGTGTTTAGAAGAGTGACTAGGATGTGCACCCACTGTATAATGAGGAAGAGGGCATGCTTTCAGTAAAACTTGGGTCTGAATCTTCTCAAATACTCAGGCAACAAGGGGCATTGAGATATTTTTATTCCATGCGATGAGAAATTAATTGAATGCCTCAAAAGTTTTTTTTGTTTTTTTTGTTTTTTTTGGTTTTTCGAGTCAGGGTTTCTCTGTGTAGCTTTGTGCCTTTCCTGGATCTCACTCTGTAGACCAGGCTGGCCTCGAACTTACAAAGATCCACCTGGCTCTGCTTCCCGAGTGCTGGGATTAAAGGCGTGCGACACCACCGCCCAGCTTGAATGCCTCAAAAGTTTTAAGGCAAATCTTTGCCCTAGGCAGTATCCGTCTTCAAAACTGATATTGACATGTTAATACTGGTGTGGAGTCATCTGGTCCTGTTGCAAAGAATGTGTTGTGTGTGAACATCCCTTTGTGCCTACAAGTCCTAACCATGGCTGTCTCATGTTACTTGTTTAAAAAGAAAGCACTCCTGATAGTTGTGGGAATTCGTTCCATTCAGACAATGGCTTTGGGTTAGAAATGTGGGCTGACGGTTCACCTGATGATGGCCAGTGATGGTGCTGTGGCTCATGTCATGCTGACAAGTCTGCCAACCTGAGTTCTTTCTGTCCCTTGAGTCCAAATGGTAGAAGGAGAGAACCCTGAGTTGTCCTCTGACTTCTCTACATGTGTTATGTGTGCACTCATGTGCACACAATCTCTCTCTCTCCTCAAAAAGAACAGAATCTCCTTAATTTCACATAAAAACTTACTTAAAAATAATCATCACTGCATCACTGTGGAAATGATCCTATCACTATCTTAAACTAACTATTGTTATTCTACCTATTTATTCTAGCTTTTATATGTATATTTTAGAGCTGTTTTAATCATACTGCACCATGCAATTTTACTTTTTGATGTGCTGTTTAACTTTATATCCATGCTTTTATTGTAACTATAGAATCATTTTAATGTCTTTTCTCTCTCTTTATTGAAAATGATTTTTTTTTCAGACAGTATATTCTAATTATGGCTCCCTCCTCCAGTTCCTCTTAGACCTTCCCCACCTCCCCATCCATCCAAATCCGCACCCTTTCTTGGTCTCTCTCATTAAAAACAGGCATCTAAAAATAAGTAAAGATAAGATAAAATAAAACCAAACAAACCAGAACAGGAAAAAACAAACGGGGAAAAAAAGAACCAGAGAGAAAGCAGAGGAAACATATAAAGATACAGAAAGACACAGATTTGAACACCCAGAAAGCCCATAAAAACACAAAACCAGAAGCCATAACATATATGCAAAAGACCTGTAAGGTTAAAAAAAATATATTACGAGACACCCCCCCCTCCAAAAAAAAAAAACCACCATTGAGTTCATTTTGTGTTGGCCATCTACTGCTGGGCATGGGACCTGCCCTTAAGTGTGGTTTGTTAGCATTATTTTTAATGACTATATGAAATCTTGTATCAATTTTCTATTTCAGTTGTGCTCATAGAAATATGATGTTTTCTTTTTCTGTTATAAGATGTTTCTGGCTTAGAGGATTCCCTTTTCCTTTAAGCTCGCTTTTCTTTCAGATAGAAGGTTGTGAGATTTTCCTCTTCATTCTTGGCATTTGGAAGTTAATTCCAGAACATAGATAAATCTACTTGATCTTTTGATAATATCATCTGAAATCCATGAGATGGCTTTGGCACAAAACGTCAGATCCTTTTTCAAGGTGGGTTTTGCTTTGGTTTCTGGCCATTTCTTTCCCGTTGTCTTTCCTTTTACTTGTGGGACCTGATGGTAGTTCATGGGCCCACTGTGCCCCTTTTCTGTGGGCTAACTGCCCTGTGTTTTCCCTCATTTGATGCTTTCTGTTTCCCAGGCCAGGGTTTGAGTATCAACACTGACCCTCTCCTTGAATTCATCTGCTGATTTTCTTTTTAAATGAAATGTTTCTAGGGACATCTTTTTGTTTTGCTTTTTTCGAGACAAGGTTTCTCTGTGTAGTTTTGGTGCCTGTCCTAGAGCTTGCTCTGTAGACCAGGCTGGCCTTGAACTCACAGAGATCCGCCTGGCTCTGCCTCCTCCAGAGTGCTGGGATTAAAGGCGTGTACCATCGGCGCCCGGCCTAGGGGTATCTTTTGTCTTATGCTGAACATGAATCTTCTTTGGCTTTTCAATCATTGCTCTTTGTCTCTCTGGTCCACAATTGCACACTAGAAGTTTTAGTTACCCAAAGTCATTTGTGGTACCAAAATTATATGAAAAGTTCATATATTTAAAATAAAATTGATTATGACATTGTTAAAGGAGGCAGTTGGAGATATGTCTCAGGGGTAGAACACTTGCTTAGTTGCGAAATATGTCAGCAACACACACATACACACAAGTAATATATCATTATAAACATTCTATTTACTAGCAATTATTATCAGTACCTTAATATACCTAATTTTAAAATTAAAATTTGTCTATTTTCCTACACACACACACACACACACACACACACACACACACACACACACACACACATGAAAAGCCAAGGAATATGTGTATATAGAATTGATGCTACCCGTGGTTTCAGGCATTTGAGGATTGTTTGGGGACATGTCACCGGTGGAAAAGTAGGGCTGCTATTTATTTTTTAACAGGTTGCACTTCCCTGCTCTGGTCAGCGTTCTTTCACCAGAAACCTGCCCCAATCCTTGTTTCTTTTTACTCTTTGTGATTGGCAAGCCCCTCTGGGACCTGCTTCCTTTTCTCTGAGCCCTTTGGACTTCAGCCACTTCTCTGGGGTATACAGTGGGGTGAGACGGTGAGGGGACAGGTGTGGGGTAATCCTGACAGCTGGATGGGCCGCAGTGGGAAGCTATGAGTTTCCTATGATCATCAGGAAGCAAGAAGAACAAAGAGCGTTCACTCAGCCTTAGGCAAGCCAACAATCCAGCCTTTCCTCCCTCCTTTGGCCTTAGACCCTGGCTAAGATATGGCAACACTCAGGCTAGCTCCAGTCAGCTTTCCCTCTGCTGTCCAGAAGTCCTATTAGATGAGACTCTTCCTCAAATCTTCAGATCCTTGCCTCTGACTATGTTCTGTTATCTCCTTCTCTCTTCTCCCTGCAGCTTCCTCCTGGCTTAAGGGTTAAATGCTATAATGGTTACCATGGCATATACTCCACATTCTCTGGTATTTGAATACACCATTCCCAGTTGGTGATGCTGTTTGGGAAAGTTGAGGAGGTGTGGCCTTGCTGGAGGAAGTCTGTCATTGGACCGAATTTTGAGATTTAAACGTCTCCTCCCATCCCAAGTATGCTTTGTGTGCTTTCTGTTTGCCATTGGAGATGCGAGCTCTCAGCTTCTGCTCCAGTGGCCATGTCTGCTGTTTGCTGCCATGCTTCCCACCATGATGGACTCTTACCCCTGGGAACAGTAGGCAAAATAAACCCCGCCTTCTATCAATCGCCTTGCTTACGGTATTTTGTCACAGCAAGAGAAAAGTAGCCAATACAGGTTCCCTGCTAGTGAACAGTCTGTTGTGTGTCTGGGTCAGTGAGATGAGACTGAGGTTGTGTGCAGGAAAGGCAGGAGGCATTAGTGTGCTGCTTCCCTTCTGGCATGCTTTCACCACTTACTGTTTATAGTTTACCCAGGTACTCATTCCTACAATGTGAAAATCAAATTAAAAGAAATTCTGTGAGAATTTTGGGGGTGATGGGGTGAGGTAGGGAGGGTAAGCTGGCAGCCTTCAGACACTCAGTTGCAGATACAGTGCTCCATGTTCACTCAGGACTTAGTTTTCTTCAAGACAGTGATTTCTCAATCTGTGAGTTGTGACCCCTTTCATGGATATCACCTATCAGATATTCTGCATATCAGATATTTACATTATGATTCATAAGAGTAGCAAAATTATGGTCATGAAGTATCAATGAAAATAATTTCATGGCTGGGGCCACCACAACATGAGAAACTGTGTGTGTTAAAGGGTCGCAGCATTAGGAAGTTGAGAACCACTGCTTTAAGGCCCCATGTTCCTCTCTGAGGCTGTCTACTGATGGGCGTCAAGATCAGGAATGGTAGTCCTTCTTTTGTCCCATGACTTCCTCCTAGTTATTCTTTTTTTTGTAGTAATATAATTGATTTTTATTCTAAAAGGAACAATGTTACCTAAAACATTGTATTCTCTTTTTTATGGGGTATTAGTTTGCTTCTGTTAACAAATTCATCTTTACTAATCATCAATACATAGTTTTTATCAAATAGACTTAATATTTTCTCATTAAACAATGAGCTAAATAAAATTATTTACATCCAATTAGTACAATTCATATCTTTTTTATTTAAAAAATTTTTTATTCATTTTACATACCAACTACGGATCCCTCTCTCATCTCTCCTCCCACTCTCCCCCAGCCTTCTCTCTAGCCCTTCCCACATGCAAATAGAACACCACATCAGGACACATTAATTCATTTTGTTGTTGTTGTTGTTGTTTGTTTTGCTTTGTTTTTTTGAGATAGGGTTTCTCTGTGTAGTTTTGGTCCTGAATCTCACTCTGTAGACCAGGCTGGCCTTGACCTCACAGAGATCCTCTTGGCCCTGCCTCCTGAGTGCTGGGATTAAAGGCATGTGTCACCACCACCCAGCTAGGACACATTAATTCTTATCCTGAGCAGATAGTCAGAGGTTTATTGCATTGTTAATTAAACAATTTAAGAAACTATTAATGAATAAATTATTCATGTTCTTAAATTAGGCAATATTTGCCCATTATACAAAATTCAGAAATGCACCACAGGCTAGAAGGTAAAATACAAGTCTTCCTGCCTTGTCTTCCTGTTCCTGTGCCCTCTCTTGAGGAAACTGCAGTTATTCACTGCTCTACAAGCTCTCTAGCTGTGATCAGTGACCTTGTGTTGTAGAGAACCAGATGATAGATAGGTTACTGTCTGTGACTGCTAAGTCTATATCACAACCCCTCACCTCTACCAGAGATGCGTGGGGGCAGCTAAACAATATGGAGTGTGTCTGTGTTCTGAGAAAACTTATAGACAATGAAATTGGAATCCCATGAACTTTTGTGAAATTGTGTTATTCTTTTGAGCTTGTTGTATTGATTTTTTTCCCCAACCACTGGATGATATATAATGGTAGAAATAGATGGGCCACAAAGCACATCACGTGACCATACCTGAGAGTGTCCTGTGTGTTTCTCAATAGCTAAGAATGAACAAATGTAAAACACTTCAGATGATAAATCCCTGAGGAAATGATACATATTTGGGATGGTAGACACATTAATTGCCCTGATTTGGTCATTCTACAATGTATATATTTATCAAGACAGCATATTTTGCCTCATATATCTATATGATGGTTTGTCAGTTAAAAATGTAAGACTTTAAAAAATACAGAAAATGTGCTGAACATGTTATGTGGTTTGCAGTACAATTATTAACTTCAAGATAAAAGCAGTTAACATAGACACATGTGTTTCAATATTCATAAATATACTACTATAAGTAATATCTATATATTGTACATACACTCATACATATATAATCTGGTTATCTACCTATCTATATGTATTTGTAGATGGTTTGGTGACTATACACACACACACACACACACACACACACACACACACTATCCATAGTATATAAAAACAGGTGCTAGGCTGCATTTGCCCCTTAGGCTGTGTTTGCTCACCATAGCAAAAGAACTTTGCATGTTCAATCATGTTTCAATGTATATTACTTCTATTTCTTTTTTTAAAGGTTTATTTTATTTTATTTTATTTTGGCTTTTTGAAACAGAGTTTCTTGATATATTTTTGACTGTTCTGAAGCTCACTATGTAGATAAGGTTGGCCTTGAACTCACAGAGATCTGCCTGCCTCTGCCTCCATAATACTGGGATTAAAGGTGTGTACTACCATACCTGGTAGTTTTTTATTTTTTATAATGTGTTTGTATGTGTGTGGTAGTTTAAATGTAATTGACCCTCATAAGCACATAGGGAGTGGCCATGTTGAAGTAGGTGTGTCCTTGTTGAAGGAAGCATGTCTCTGTGGGGGCAGGCTTTGAGATCTCTTTTGCTTAAGCTTTGCCCAGCATCTGAGACCATTTCCTGTTGCCTTCTGATTAAGATGCAGCCAGCGCCACATCCGCTTTGACGCGGCCATGTCCTACTATGATGGTAACGGACTGAGCATCTCAAACTGTAAGCCACTCATCCCAAGTAAATGTTTTCCTTTGTAAGAGTTGCCAGGTCATGGTGTCTCTTCACAGCAATAGAAACCCTAACTAAGACAATGTGTCTGTATGAAGGTGGCACTTGTGTGTGGGTGCCCACAGAGGTCAGAAGTGGGTTACAGGTGGTTATGAGCCTTCTGATGTAGGTACTGGGAACTGAACTCTGGTCCTGTGGCAGAGTACCAGACACTCTGAACTTCTGAGCCATCACTCCAGCCCGCCCTTCTGTTTCTTTATACAGAGCTCTATGTCATGTTGTTCTGTACTGGGATATGTATATTAAGTTTTCTATTCATAGAAATCTCTTTCTGTTGTTCCTATGATATTTAGGAACATGCTGTGAAATATCAGCACTAAGAACTGTCTAAAAAATAGAAATCTGTTTTTAATAAGTAACGCAGCTAACAGAAAACTGCACACTTTTCTTGATGTACTTCTGGGAATATCTGTAGAAAAAATTCATGGAAAAGTGACCAATTTGGCACAGCAGAGTGAAGTTTCTGACAACACATTAGACTATATCCACATGTTTCTTGTCCAGGCTACACAGAAGTACTAGATGGTTCTGAATCTTTCCGAAATCATCCATTAACAGAGATCCCTGAGTCAGTAGACAAAAAAACCTGTATGAACAGGCATTTCTTAGTGTCTTAGTTAGGGTTTCTGTTGCTGTGGTAAAAGATGAAGAACAAAAGCAACTGGAGAGGAGAGGGTTTATTCCAGTTTACAGCTGGCAGACCACAGTCCCTCATCAGAGGAAGTTAGGACAGGAGCTCACGGCAGGAACCTGGAGGCAGCAACTGAGGCAGAAGCCATGGAGAGGTGCTGATGACCGGGTTGTTCCCCAAGGTTGGCTTAGCCTGCTTTCTTATGCCTCTCCCCCTCGTCCAGGACCACCTGTCCAGGAGTGGTGCCACCTGCAATGTGGACCTTCCCACACCAATCACTTGTTAAGAAAACGCACCACAGCTTGTCTACAGGCCAGTCTGGAGGGGGCATTTTCCCAGCTGAGGTTCCCTCTTCCCAAATGACTCTGGCTTGTGTGAAGTTGGCAGAAAACCACACTTAATGACTTCAATGAACAGCAGAGGGTTTCTAACACTGAAGATTCTAGCTGCCCCACTGCCATACAGACTAAGGCTCCCTAACACCCCAAAGAGCTGACTGGGAGTGACAAGGTCTGGGATGGGGTATAAGAGCAAGACTCTTGAATTTTCATGATTTACAAGTGATCCACTCTAAAAGAGATTATGGACAAATTTTAGAGAGATTTTTATCTTAATGCTATTTAAGTAAATTCTGTAGAAAATCATTCTGTAATCGTTCTCTCTAAAAATATCAGATGTGTCTTAGATTGGTGTATGGCAAGTTCTGTATATATGCCCCAAAATATTTTGCACCTAGAAAAATTGGTGCCCCCAAAATGCAAATGACAGGATATATATCTCGGCCGGGTGTTGGTGGCCGCATGCCTTTAATCCCAGCACTTGGGAGGCAGAAGCAGGTGGATCTCTGTGAGTTCAAGGCCAGCCTGAGCTACTAAGTGAGTTCCAGGAAGGGTGCAGAGCTACACAGAGAAACCCTGTCCCGAAAAACAAAAAAAAAAAAAACAAAAAAAACAAAAAAGAAACGAAAAAACAAAACAAAACAAAAACATATCAGGTATATCCTCTGTCTGGCAAATGACTTTATATTCCAGGCTTCTGCCTCCTCACTATAAAATGAGGATGTTATGGTATTTGATATCTAAGGCCCCTCCTAACTTTGGAACTATGCAAAATGTGAACAATCAAATGTTCCATATCATGAGGGTAGAGATGGTATGGTGGTTTGAATAAGAAATGTCCTCCCCATATGATCAAGCTTGAGCACCTGGGCCTCAACTGCTTGTGCTGTTTGGATGGCTTACAGGGAAATGCAGTCTTGCTAGAGGAAGTACATCACTGGAGGTGGGTTATGAGATTTTGAAAGTCTCACACCACTTTTGGTTTGCTCTTTCTGCTCCATGCTTGAGGTTAAAGATGTGATCGCACAGCTTTCTGCTACTGCACCCATGCCTACCTCTTGGAGATACGCCTTCCCACACCATCTTATTTCTCAGAAACTGCAAGCCAAATCAATGGCTTCTTCCTAAGTCACTTTGGTCATGGAATTTTATCACAACAACAGAGAGGAACTAATACAAGTTATTAGTATAGAATGGGGTCATTGCTTTGAAGAATCTGAGCATGTTGGTTTGGGGAGAATAGGAAGACTTTGGCAATTTGGACTAGAAAAGTAGTCTAATGGTGAAAGCATTGCATGTTCTAGGAAGAGCCTGGCAGACAGAAGTGCTGAGAGGAGCGGAGGTGGTGGAGGGCCAGCTCAAGAGGTTTCAGAGGGGATCAGTATTAGCAACTTGGAAAGAAGCTACTTGTGGTATTTTTGGCAAAGACTCTTCTATCTTCTACCCTCATCCCAAACACTTGATCAAGGATAGATTTTAAAAGCAATGGACTGACTTCTACAGTGGAGGAAATTCAAGACAATGTAATGTGTAATCTGTGGCTTAGCTATTATTGGTTTCTCTTATGCAGGCCTACAATGAAAAGAAACAGGTGAGGCAGAAAGATAGAAAAAGATCTACATTTTGGAGAGAAAAAAAAAGCACTAGGAAGATCGATGTTACATCCAAGGCATATGTAAAAGAGAAGGTATAGTTGTTAAGGAGATAAATGTTAAGAAGAGGCCTGTTTTGCAATGAAAGAAGGGAAGTGTGCCCTCAGAGCAAGACCTTACCCAGCTTGTGAAAAAGAGCTGAAGGTGTTTCCTGCTCTGAGAAAGCAACTAAATACAAGTACTGCTGCTAATGTGATCCAGGAGGAGCAAAGTCCCTCAGAAGATGGTAGCCCAACTTGGCGGTGTTGTCCACATGATGCTGGTTTTGGAGTCATGGAGGATTCAAGAATGAAGCAATATTGGAATCTTCCTATACATTTTAAGATACCCACTAATGCTAAGCAGTGTGTGATAGGGGACTCTCTGTATGAAAGCCCTGAGAGAGCAGGAGACCCTAAGAAGCCATTTTGTGAAGCTGTGAAAGGAAAGCCTGGGTTGCAATGAAGATCTCAAGATGTTGGAGATGCCAGAACCACTGGGATACTTGCCCTGGAGAGCTTCAAACAGTAAGTGGAACCAACCCCAGAGAGATGTATACCACAGGCAGCAAAGCTGGAGGCATGGGGCTCTCTAAGCCCTCTGATACCAGACATTCATCTATGAGGTTTGGAATTGCCCTGCTGGGGTTTGGTTTTGCTTTGGTCCAGTATTTCCTTACTATGCCCCCCATTTCTCTCATTGAAATGGTAATGTATATTCTGTGCCATTATGTGTTAGAAGTAGATGTCTTAGTTAAGGTTTCTATTGCTATAAAGAGACACTATGACCATGGCAAATTTTATCAAGGAAAACATTTAATTGGGGCTGGCTTACAGGTTCAAAGGTTTAGTCCAGTATTGTTATGGTGGCACACAGGCAGACATGATGCTGAAGAAGGAGCTGAGGGTTCTACATCTGGGTAGGCAGTCAGCAGGATGAGAGAGAGAGAGAGAGAGAGAGAGAGAGAGAGAGAGAGAGAGAGAGAGCGAGCGCCTGGCTTGAGCTTCTGAATCCCCTCCCCCACCACCATGACACACTACCTCCAATACATGTCCTAATACTTTCAAATAATGACACTCCCTATGAGCCTATAGGAACCATTTTCATTCAAACTACCATAGTATATAATTTGCTTTTAGAATTTATGTGGGGTTACAATTGAGAAACTACCTGAGTCTCAGAAGAGACTGTGAACCTTGCACAGTGCTGAGACTGTGAAAGACTATGAGGATTTTGAAGTTGGACTAAATGCACTTTGTATTATGAAAAGGTCATGAGCCTATGAGGACCAGGGAGTGGAATTTTGTTGTTTGAATAAGAAGTGTCTCCCATAGGTTCAAGCATTTGAACACTTGCTTACCCATTGGTGCAGTTGTTTGGAGAGGTTATGGGAAGGTGTAGCCTTTCTGGAGGAAGCACATCTCTGGGGTAGGCTTTGAGAGTTTAAAGTCTCATTCCACTTTCAGTTCATCCTCTATTTCATGCCTGTGATAATGTGACCTCCTAGCTTCCTGCCCTTGCCACTATGTCTGTTGCTTGCTATTATGTACACTCCCTCCCTTCATGATGGACTCAGCCCTCTGAAACTATAAGCTAAAATAAACTCTTTCATTTGGTGCTAATGGTCACGGTATTTTATCACAGCAATAGGAAAGTAGCTAATACAGATGGTCTAGTTTTTCTAACTGTGGTGTTCTCCTGTGGCATGAATAATGAATAGCACATAAAACATTGAGGGGAAACCTTTATTAGTACATGAGAAATCAATGTGTGTAGTGACATTATAGGAACTTTTTGTTTCTCAATAGTTATTTCTCCCCTTTTTGTAACATAGGTCTGTTAATAAAATGTTCAGCTTCTTCCACAATCCCATGTTCAGAGTTCATGATCTTTGGTGCTAGTGGTAGAAGATGGGCTGGCCACTCACAGTAATTTACAACTCTTGCTTACAATTGGACTTACCATGGTTATATGAATTTTGACTAATCAGAGGGATATTGGTGCTGGAGCTGTAGAAGAATTTCCTCTAGGTTAATAGGATCACTTGGAGATAGCATTCCCCATTATTATGTTCACTTAATCCCTTAAGCTAGGTATCCATGCCCAAGGAGGACAACTAAGAAGGCCAATGTCTTGAAGCAGAAGCTACAGGACAAATCTGAAGCTATAATGACCAGAGAATTTATGACTCTGGGGCAGCTCTGCTTCTGGACTTTTATAAAGTGAAATGATGAATTCTTCTTAGTTTTGACAGTTGGTTTTAATTTTTTTGTTATTTGCAGCCAAAAGAATCCTAATGCATTTCCTTTATAGTCATTGCGCCTATGAATGATACAAACTAAAGAGTCCCCATTGACTCAATAGTCAGAAAATAAAGATGTATTTTTTATTAAATAAATTTATTTATTTATTTTACATTCTAGCTTCAGCAGTTTCCCCTTGCTTTTCTCCTCCCAGTACATCCCCCTTACCCCCTCTGTTCCCATGCCCCCAATCCATTCCTCTCTGTTTCTGTTTAGGAAAGGACAGCTTTGTTGTAGAATATTATTTTAAGGTGTGTTACTTTTGTTTGTGTTGCATTTGTTTAACTCTGTGAAGCTGTGTTACTGTGCCTGTCTAAAACACCTGATGGTCTAATAAAGAACTGAATGGCCAATTGCAAGGCAAGAGAAAGGATAGATGGGGCTAGCAGGCAGAGAGAATATATAGAAAGAAAAATCTGGGTGGAAAAGAAGAAGTAGGCAGAGAAGGAGGAGGACTCTAGGGGCCAGCCACCCAGCTACACAGCAAGTTACAGAGTAAGAAACAAAGAAAGGTATACAGGAATAGAAAAGGAAAAGCCCAGAGGCAAAAAGATGGGATAATTTTATGTTAAGAAAAGCTGGCTAGAAATAAGCCAAGCTAAGGCCAGGCATTTGTAATTAAGAATAAGCTCCATGTGTGATTTATTTGGGAACTGGGTAGCAGGTCAGTCAAAAGAGCCAAAGAGTTAAAAAAAAAATCCAACAATACAGCTCTCCCGTATCAACAAAACATGGCATATCAAGTTGGAGTATGACTAAGCTCCTCCACATGTATTAAGACTGAGCAAGGTGACCCAGTATGAAGAGTAGGGTCCAAAAGCCTGTCAGAGTTGGAGATAGCCCCTGTTCTCACTGTTAGGAGTCCCACAAGAGGAACAAACTATACAACTGTAACATACATGCAGAGTGTTTAGATTAGTCCCATGAAGGCTCCCTGGTTGTTGGTTCAGTCTCTGTGAGTCCCTATGAGTCCCTATGAGCCCATGATAGTTGATTCTGTGAGTTTTCTTGTGGTGTCCTTGATCCCTCTGCTCCTACAATCCTTTAGCTGGAAGTTTTCTTGTGTCCTCACCTGCTGGCAGTTGGGACAAATCTCTCCTACTTGCATCCCTCAAATAAAGACACAGAGGCTTATATTAATTATAATTGCTTGGCCTATTACTGGCTAGCTCTTACACCTAAATTAACCCATAATTTTTATCTATGTTTAGCCATGTGGCTTAGTACCTTTTCTCAGTTCTGCCTTGTCATCTTGCTTCCTCTGTGTCTGGCTGGCAACTCCTTACTCAGCCCTCCTCTTCCCAGAATTCTCCTTTGCTTGCCCTGCCTATACTTTCTGCCTGGCTACTGGCCTATCAGTGTTTTATTTCTCAACCAAATCAGAGCAACACATATTCACAGCATACAGAACAATATCCCATAGCACCTCCCCTTTTCTGTCTAATCAAAAAGGGAGGTTTTAACTTTAACATAGTAAAATTACATATAAGAAAATAGTTATCAAGCAAGAATTACAGTTACAATATCTAGTCTATTTGTATTTGGCAAATTCAAAGAAAACGTTTTATTTATCCTATATTTATGAGTCTAAGCTTTCATATCTGACTTATCTTTTATCATAACCAAGGGAAATTATAACCATCTAGTCTTCAACTATATCAAAGAACTCAGAAGGGTATAATATTACCTAAGTAAACAGGAAGGACATTATAAGCAACTTCCAAACACCTAGAATGACAGAGACAGCTGCCTGCATAGACAGTCACCCAAAGTTCTTTTGTAACGTTGGGACATCCATCTTCAGCCTACAGGCCTAGAGTCTCTTAGTCATTTTTCCTGTGTCCGGCAGAATGTCTGGCAGTCTCCTTTGCGAAGCAGGAACCTGAAAGACCATCTTGCCTTGCAAAGTTCATTTTCCTATGGGTCCTGCACGTCCAGTTTATACAACATACTGTCAATCAGTCAATGCAATCCTGGATCATGACAGGACACTGGCGGAATTCAAGTTTATCTGGCACATAGAATACTCACACTAAATATGAGGTCGAGCTTTAGGCCTTGCACACATCCTGCCTCATAAATGAGTCTGTCAGATATGCTAAGCCTATAGGGTGAAGATGATGCCCCTAATGTTTCAGAGAAACCTCTGGTGACTGTCCAGGAAGCTGGTTGTTTCTGTCATAATTCACATTTTTTGGACATTGCTTGTTTGCACTTCCTATTTTACTAGGTAATATTATTTTCTTCTTAGGTCTCTGAGGGAGTTGAAGACTAGATAGTTATAGTTTTCCTTGCTAAGAAATTCAGTAAAGAAACTCACTAAGAGGTGTTAAGTGTGCACGTTTGAAAGACATCATAAGATTTTTTTTGTTGGTAATAAAAGATAGGATAGAAAGTGAATTAGGTACATTTTGGACTCACCAAGATAGGATAGATAATGGAATATTTTCTCTGAATTTATGAAATGCAAGCAGACTAGACATTGTTGATGTATTTATAGCTTGTATATATTTATATAGTTATTGTACTTATTGTATATAGTTTTTCTTGTATTAGTTATAACTTTTTTATTTTTATTAGACAAAAATGGGGAAGTGTGATATTTCATTTGTGCTACAATGTGGTGATATTTTATTTGTGCTTTAATAAATAAAGCTTGCCTGGAGATCAGAGGAAAAGGCCAGCCTTTATGGATAAACAAAGAAGTCAGGCAGCAGTAGCTCACACCTTTAAACCTTTCACTTGCAGGCAAGGATCTGTCTGGGTCTCTGTGAGTTCAAGGCCACACTGGAAACAGCGTGGTGTGGTGGCACATGCCTTAAATTTCAACACTAGTTAACCATGGAGGTCTGGAGGTCTGTACAGACAGACAGGAAGTGACAGAGCTCAGCAGGAAGAGGAAGTGATGTAAATGGACAGAGAAAGCAAATCAGGTGGCAGAACAGCAAGGCATATAGGCATGGGTAGACAGGAAGTACCTCATATTTGGAAGCTGAGGTATTGGTGAGGTGAGGTTAACTGTGGATTTCCCAATTTCCCTGTTCTGTCAGGTTTTCACTCCTATATCTTGCTCCATGTTTTTTATTTAATAAGACCATTTAGAAATTCATCTATGCAATCCTTTCTCCTCCTCTTCTGCAGGATTCTCCTAACTCTGCCTAGTGTTTGGCTGTGGGCCTGCATCTGTTTCCATTACCTCTCTGATGGGAATTAGGCTAGGCACCAATCTGGTCATAGGAGATGGCCAGTTAAGGTTACATATCTGCTATTGCTAGGTGTCTAAGCTGGGATCTTCATTGTAGATTCCTGGGAGATTCCCTTGTGCCAGGTTTTTACCTGATGCTGACATGCCCGCCCTTTCCAGTAGTCTATTTCAGTACTCTCACCCTCTGTACCCCCAACCTGATTGCTCATGTTCCTTTCCCCATCAACTCTTAGTCCACTCACAAAATCTCTTCTATTTCCTATTCCCAGGGAGAACTGGATGTCCCCCCATGAACCCTCTTGTTACCCAACCTCTCTTGGGCTGTGGGTTGTAGCATGATTATCCTTTATTTTACAACTAATATCCACTTTGAGAGAGCACATCCCATGTTTGTCTTTCTCAGTCTGGGTTATTTCACCCAAGGTGATTATTTTTCTAAATACATCCATTTACCTTCAAATTTCCTGGTGTCCTTGTTTTTAACAGTTGAGTAATAAATACTTCATTGTGTAAATGTATCACATTTTTTTTTTTTTTATCAATTCCTTACTTGAGGGGCATCTAGGTTGTTTCCAGGTTCTAGCTATTACAAATAAAGCTGCTATGAATATAGTTGAGCAAATGTCCTTTGTGGTATGATTGAGCATCCTTTGGGTATGTGCCCAAGAGCAGTATAGCTGGGTCTTGAGGTAGGTTGATTCCCAGTTTTCTGAGAAACCACCACACTGACTTCCACAGTGGCTGTACAAGTTTGCATTCCTACCAGCAGTGGAGGAGTGTTCCTCTTGCTCCACATCCTCTCCAGCATAAGCTGTAGCTTGTGTTTTTGATCTTACCCATTCTGATGGGTATAATATGGAATCTCATGGTCATTTTGATTTGCATTTCCCTGATGTCTAAGGATGTTGAACATCTTAAGTGTTTCTTGGCCATTTGTGATTATTTTGTTGAGAATTCTCTGTTTAGATCTGTAACCCATTTTTAAGTTGGACTATTTGGTTCGTTGATGTCTGGTTTCTTGAGTTCTTTATATATTTTGGAAGTCAGCCCTCTGTCAGATGTAAGGTTGGTGAAGATCTTTTTCCATTCTGTAGGCTGCCTTTTGTCTTATTGATGGTGTCCTTTGCCTTACAGAAACCTTTTCATGAGGCCCCCATTTATCAATTGCCAATCTTAGTGCCTGTGCTATTGGTCTTCTGTTCAGGAAGTTGTATTCTGTGTCATGTGTTGATGTGGTTCCCAGTTTCTCTTCTCTTCTATCAGGTTCAGTGTATCTGGATTTATGTTGAGGTCTTTGTTTTGTCTTGTTTTTTGAGACAGGGTTTCTCTGTGTAGCTTTGTGTCTTTCCTGGATCTCACTCTATAGACCAGGCTGGCCTTGAACTCACAGAGATCAGCCAGGCTCTGCCTCCCAAGTGCTGGGACTAAAGGCATGTGCCACCACTGCCCAGCTATGTGGAAGTCTTTGATCCACTTGGACTTGAGTTTTGTGCAGGGTAATAGATACAGATCTATTTGCATTCTTCTACATGCCAACACCCAGTTAGACCAGTACCATTTATTGAAGATACTTTCTTTTTCCATTATATAATTTCAGCTTCTTTGTTGAAAATTAGGTGTCCATAGGCGTGTGCATGTACATCTGTGTCTTCGATTTGATTCCATTGATCCACTTGTTTTTATGCTAATACCATGTGGTTTTTATTACTATAGCTCTGTAGTAGAGCTTGAAATCAGGGTTGGTGATACCTCCAGAAGATTTTACTGTACAGGATTGTTTTAGCTATCCTGGGTTTTTTATTTTTCCATATGAAGTTGAGTATTGTTCTTCCAAGGTCTGTAAAGAATTGTGTTGGGATTTTAATGGGGCATTGCACTGAATCTGTAGATTGTTTTTGGTAAGATGGCCATTTTTACTATGAATTATTAAGAAGTCAAAGGGATAAAAATTGGAAAGAAAGAAGTCATTGTATCATTATTTGTAGAAGATACAATAATATACATAAGTGAGCCCAAAATCTCTACCAGAGAACTTTATACCTGATAAACACTTTTAGTCAAGTGGCTGGATACAAGATTAACTCAAAAAAGTCAATAGTCCTCCTATACACAATTGATAAACAGGATGAAAAAGAACTCAGGGAAGCAACAGTCTTCACAATAGCCTCAAATAATATAGAATATCTTGGGGTAACTCTAACCAAGGAAGTTTCTGAAAGACCTATATGACAAGAACTTCAAGTCTTTGAAGAAAGAAATTGAAGATGTCAGAAGCTGGAAAGACCTACCATGCTCATGGATTAGCATGATGTATTTTCTATGTTCTTTCTTCTGCTATGAATAATTTTTAAGAAGCAAAAGCTATTAAGATAGGGAAGAATGTAGTATTGCTCTTTTTTGGCGGGGAGGCATGCCTGTTGCAAATTTTATTAACCATATTGAGTTATCATCCATCTGGGCAGTTCTAAAAATAAATCATGAAAGTGGAAATGGTAGAATATTTCTACTTTAAAATACAGTAACCTTAACATTTTCTATGTACACTTAAATATGACTTTTTTCTTGCCATTAGCAAAATAAACAAACAAAATATGTTTTCCAATTGTATGAAAAAATGCCATGGCAAGATCAAAATTCTGTCATTAATAAACAAGTGAGCAAACCACAGATAAAGCAGATACATCCGTGTTGAAATCTTTCCGGTAGAGCTACGCTGGTTTAGTATTTACTCAGGATGCACTTCAACAGGAAACTGGGCCTGAGGAATGCTTGCCAGAGGTTCAGGCCCCACATGATCAGCCATCGCATTATGGGAGCAAATTACAGGATTAACTGAGGATGAACTATTATTAGACCTGCCAATACTCATTAATTGCTGGATAATGCTGTTTCTTACAGCCTTTCTCTGTGTCAGTCCAGAATCCCTCTCAAGACCAGAAATACAATATACAACACACATGTGCATGTGTACATGCATGTGTGCACACACTTAGCACTTAGGTAAGCACTTGTTTAGAAGACAAAGTTAATTTTCAGATACACTGAATTTTTGTACAGTTCTGGTGATAGGTGTGTGCAAACCTACTTAGATGCTCTAATTCCAGGGCAATCTTTGTTTTTATAAGTTGTCATAGAACTCTCCAAGGAACTCTCAAAGACTTACAAAGGAGGGTGTGAAAGAAAAACAGAGCAAGTGAGTGACTGTGCTCAAATGTAAACCCTCTGACATCTGATAGACAGGTGTCACCATTTGTAGCAAAAGAGCATTTCCACTGAATTATGGGCTCTTGATGTTCTCAGTCACAAGGTGTCTTAGGGTTTCTTTAGTTTTTGCTCTTTTTTCTCCCTATCACCTCCTCTCTACCCATTGGTGCTCAGCTATTACTTGTAGGTATGACAGGTGGACATTCCATATTATGAGTACGAAAGTGAACTTTCAGTTTTCTGCAACGACAAGACCTATGTCAATTGTAAAGGCCCTGGTTAGATGTAACACATGTGGCACACTCCATTTTCAAGGTCCACAATCCCTTTGTGGGAGGTTGAGTCTCATGGGATTAATCGCCTGTTTCATATCCATTGTTGAGTTTGAACCCATGTGGCAGAAGGCTGGTGTAATGCAAAGAGAATAGAGTTCATACTCAATGCAACCTGAGTTCACCAAGAATTTCTGCCATTTAGTAATCACTTCACAAGCAAGATCATTAGCGAATAAAAGATAATAAGCCTTAATTTCTTTATGTACTTAAGGGGAGTAAGAACTTGTGAGAATTGAGTGAAGACATAGGAAGTGGGGTAACATTTGTTCAGTCTACAAACATCTACTGAATATTTCTCTGTTCCAGGGAGATGGTAGGACAGTGAATTAAAAGTCAACTATGATACAATGCCTGGTCCTAAGGAAGGCATTTGTGGGAACAATTAATGATCCTGGATGAGAAGCACAATGGGAGCTGGAGATAATGGTGGCCTAGTGTCAGAGAACAGAGTAGTTTTCTTAATAGTGATGTTCCTGTCAATGTGTTTGAAAAATCAGAGCAAAGGAAATGTAGAACAAGCTCAGTTCATACTGAAGAAAGATACACACAAATGTCACTAGTTTTACCGTGGTATGGGTGGTGACCTCAGAGGCCCTGTTGCTGAGCTGAATGGTGATGGAGATGGAAACAGAATTTTTCAGGAATTTCATAATTAAGAGCCATGTATATCAAGATGTATTTTGAATATATATATATATATATGTCATTTGGTCACACAGGCTATCAGTGATAGGCAGATCTATGGTGAAACACAAGTTATTTAATTATGACCAAGGCCAGGATATACTACATTGTCATTATCTCATTCTATAGGTAACAGTGACCCTCAACCTCAGTGCTGCTGCGGTTACTTGCAGTGGTGTAGTTTGGATTATAGAATGTGAAAGCTGCAGTCAAGGGCCATGTCTGGGTCCATGGCACTACCACAGCCAGTCTGTGATGATGCCCATGGCCTATGTTACCATCGAAAGCCATGTAGATGCCCGGGGTCTGGGTTGTCACCTGAAGACGTGTTGATATCTGAGGGCCACACTGTCATTGGGGCCATACCAATCTGACTGGCCTGTGCAGTCACCCTGGGCCATGGTCACATCCAGCCATGCTCCTACTTCAGCTGGGGTCTGTGTTGATTCCTGTGGCCTGTGTTACCACTGGGGACCATGGGAGAGCTGACCCCAGTGGCCTGGGCACCACCCCTTGCCAGCCACCTCAGCAAGAGTGGCATGGGCACAGTAGAGCTGGCCACATTTTTGATTGCCCTAGGAGAACTGTCTCCCCCTCACAGACTGGCCCCACATGAAGGAGAGCTGGTCTCCTCCCCCACCATGTGCTCAGGAGAGCTGGTCCTGCACCTTGCCTGAGTGGGGAGGTCCCAGTGGAGGCCCAGCCTGAAGAGATTGGTACTGAAGAACCATAGAGCAGGATCTCCATGACTCTGGGCAACAGCAGGGTATCCAGGAGAAGTTTCAGTGAAGATCCAGTATTGATGATGTATTAGACGCCAGAAGCCTTAAACCAGACCAGCTATTCATTGCAATGAACATTTGTAAGTAAAGCAGTTTGGGCAAAAGGGTATACTGCACGACACACCATAGCTCCCAAGTCTGCTCAACAAAAGAATATATGATAGAGAGGTGAGAAAGGTGGAGGAGCAAAATGGTTTTCCTTTTTTTCCCTTTTCTTTTAGGGTTAGGGGAGTCTACAAGGTTGGAGGGCAGATATGGAAGGACTGGAAATGAGTGGGATTGGGGTGTGTGATGTGAAATTCCCAAAGAATCAATTTTAAAAAAAGAATGTGGAAAGTAAATCTATGTCTCCTATTAAGATGGAGAGTTAGAGGCAGACACACAGAGGCTGATGACTGGAGGAATCAATGGCTTACTTGGGCAATGCAGATTGCATATCCCTTTTCCAATATGCTTGAGGTTGCATTTTTTTCTGATTTCTTATTTTCAGATTTGGGGGATATTTGCATAATATACATATATACACATAAATACGTTTGTATGCTTATATATAATGAAATTGGGATTTGACTCTAAATTCATTTGTGTTTTATATGTACATACAAGTAGTCTGGAAGTAATTTTATCTAATATCTTTAGTGCATCTGCATTCTAACTGTGGTCCATTGTATGGAATTTTTCACTTATGGTGGTATGCCACTATTCCAAAAGTTTTTGGTTTAAGAGCATTTCAGATCAGACATTTTCAGGTTAGGGATGCTTAACCTATAGTTAGTCTTTGAGCCCAAAACTAGGTTCCACTCCCACAAACAAACAAACAAACAAACAAATAAACAAACAAACAAGAGAAGGTATGAACCCATCCAAAAGTGAGTGAAGACCAGGAAAGCAGGAAGGTGCCAGCGAGTCAGGCAACAGATCAACACAGGAGCAGGCTAGGAAGCTAGGAATAAAGATTGCGGGGAGAGGCGGGGACCGCAGTACCCTCTTCCTCACTAGTGCCTGCAAGTTCTGTTACAGGTTATTACTTAGTGCTGGCTAAGGTGGTATGCATGCACCAGTGACAGTCTTACTGCTCCGTGGCTGTGAAAAAACATCATGAGCAAGGCAGCGAATAAATGAAAACATTTCACTGCGCTTCCAGTTCGGGAGTATTAGAGTCTGTGATGGTGGGACCAAGGCATGGTGGCAGGAAAAGCAGAGAGCTCACAACTCAAACTGCAAGCAAGAGGCAGAGCATCTGCTGGGGATGGCAGGAGGCCTGTGAAACCCTGAGCATATCCACCCAGTGGCTCACCTCCTCCAACAGGGCTTGTACCTGCTAATCCTTCCCATGCAGATACCTTCTGGGACCAAGCTGTCAAAAGTCTGAGCCCATGGGGGACATTCTCATTCAAACTGCCACAGCCTATCTTTGTTAAAAGCACAAAGCTGACACAGGGAGCAAGCTGTAATTGGGACTACTCAGTGCAACTGAGATCACTTCTTCTGTAGGATGCCTTCATGCCAGTTGAATGGTCTTTCTATTGCCTTCCTTGCAGATCTTAGTGATCATCGTCCCTTCTTTGGTCCCTCCCAGTAGAAAGTGCCATTTGAACATTTGCATTAAAAGCATTCTCTTGAGGATTGTAGAGAGCTGCGTGTAGCCGCACCCTAAAGATGGCGCTGGCTTCCACCCTCTGCCTTCCAGATGGCAAGCACTCTTTGTGGTAAACAGCTCCTTATTTGGCTATGGCTGGATTCGTGTGACGCTGACATATGCTTGGACCTGTGGATAGTGCCCACGTGGCTGTCTGGGGTTGGTAGCCCAGACCTACTTAGGGGCTGGGAGAGGCTTGCCCTAGAGAGAGACATCGCTACTAACAAGGTCCTGAATAAACTGTTTTAAGAAGAGCCCCTTTGTTGCGTCATCCTTGCTGGTCGAGGCGGGCGCGACAAGTGGTGGCCTGTACGGGGAATCGAACGTACGGGGACATTCCCACGTCTCTCCGTGGGGCTCAGAACTTTCTACAGTCAGGCGGTATACCGGTAAGTCCTCAGGAAAAATTGAGGATCCGCGACAAAAGCGGGTTTTTACGCTCACCTGTAGACAAAGGGGGAGCGGGACAGTAGAGCTGTGACCAAAGCGGATGGGTAATTTGAATAA
The DNA here is from genome assembly GCF_903995425.1 of Onychomys torridus. Taxonomy (NCBI): domain Eukaryota; kingdom Metazoa; phylum Chordata; class Mammalia; order Rodentia; family Cricetidae; genus Onychomys; species Onychomys torridus. The sequence continues at coordinate 145,619,137 of NC_050443.1, read as the reverse complement.
CAAAACAAGCAAGTGAAACCTGAGGGCTGGGGCTGTTTGGTAAAGGCTCCGAGAAACCTCCGAGAAACTTCTCAAATTGAGGAACAAAGGATATGATAAGATGGGCACTTCCTCCTCGCACCCAATTTTTCTGCCTCTTAATGAGCTGCTCCTCTCTAAGAAATTGAAAAAAAAAAAAACACCCTAGAATGGTTTCTGGAAGAGTGTGATGTAGTTGCTCCTTGGTTTCACCAAGATAATGGGACTTTTGGATACTGGAGCAGATCTCTGTATCATAGCTAGCAAAGATTGGCCTCGAGGTTGGCCTATACAGGCTTCCTCACAAACATTGCAGGGATTGGGTTATGCCAGTGTTCCTAATATTAGTGCAAATTTATTGAATTGGCAAGATTCAGAAGGTCACTCTGGCATTATGCAACCCTATGTTCTTGAACTTCCAGTGTCCCTCTGGGGGAGGAATCTTATGAAATCCATGGGCTTTCAGTTGAGTAATGAATATTCCAAAGAATCTAAAAATATTATGAAAAACATGGGGTGTCATCCTGATTTTGGCTTGGGAAAATTTTTACAAGGCAGAAAGGAGCCAATACAAGCAGTACCTAGGAAACCCAAACAAGGGTTGGGTTTTTCCTAGGGGCCACTGAGGAGGGCATTCCCATATCCTGGATAACAGAGGAGCCAGTGTGGGTTCCTCAGTGGCCACTCTCCTCTGAGAAATTACATGCTGCATATCAATTAGTGAAAGAGCAATTGGAGGAAGGGCACATTAAACCCTCCCTTTCTCCCTGGAATACACCCATATTTGTCATCAAGAAGAAATCAGGAAAATGGAGATTGTTACATGATCTTAGAGCTATAAATGAGCAAATGAGAATTATGGGACCCGTACAGCGTGGTCTTCCATTGCTGTCAGCCTTGCCTGAAAATTGGCATATTATTGTGGTAGATATTAAGGACTGCTTCTTTTCCATTCCACTGAATAGCAAAGACAGTGAGAGATTCGCTTTCACTTTACTGTCCGCTAATCATGAGGAACCTGATAAAAGATATCAATGGGTGGTATTGCCACAAGGCATGGCCAACAGTCCTACTATGTGTCAATTGTTTGTAGCTACTGCTTTAGAACCCTTGAGAGCACGTTTTCCTGGCTTGAGATGCCTCCATTATATGGATGATATACTGTTAGCAGCTAAAGAGGAGAGCATTCTTCAAGAAGCATATAGCTCACTTGTAGAACTGCTAAAGCAAAAGGGACTCTGTATCGCCCCTGAGAAGGTGCAACAGAGCAAAGTTGTCAATTATCTTGGCTCTAAAATAACTAATCATCATATCATGCCACAAAAGGTAGAGTTAAGGAAGGATCATCTTTGCACACTGAATGATTTTCAGAAATTATTAGGAGATATAAATTGGATAAGAGGAAGTTTAGGAATGGCCAATTATGAATTAAAACCATTATATGATATTCTAATTGGAGATGCAGCCTTGGATTCACCGAGGCAACTAACCAATGAAGCCCGAGAAGCCTTAACAAAATTAGAGGATAGGCTACAAAGGGCTTTTCTTCAAAGAGTGCAAAATAATGATGATATTACCCTGTGCATTCTGCCTACCCAGTTGCAACCTACGGGGATTTTATGGCAAAAAGGACCCTTGTTATGGATTTATACTAAAATCTCACCTGCAAAATCAATTGAGTATTATCCTACTGCTGTAGCATTACTTGCGCAACAGGGTATTCAGCAATGTTTACAATATTTTGGAACATCACCCCAAACGCTAGTTGTTCCTTATGATTCTACTCAAGTCAAGGTATTATGTGCTGCCATAGATGATTGGGCAATACTGCGTTGTACCTATCCAGGACACATAGATTGCCATTATCCTAAACATCCACTATTAACTTTCTTTAAAAAACATCCTGTAGTTTTCCCTAAGGTAACTGCTTCCCAGCCCATTCCAGGAGCAAGTGTTATATTTACAGATGGGTCTAAGACAGGCTGTGGTGCTTATATGGTGGATTCTACTGGACCTGTAAAGCATCAATTCTTGCCAGCTGCACCCCAACAGGTGGACCTTTCAATAGTTCTTGAAGTTTTCAAGGCTTGTCCATTTGCATTTAATTTAGTGTCAGATTCTAGTTATGTTGTTAATGCCTTGAAAAGCCTTGAATGTGCAGGGCCCATCAAATCTTCTAGCCCTGTTAGCTCATTGTTTGGCCAATTACAGAAACTGATCTGGCAACGTAAGAATCCCTTTTTTGTGCAACACATCCGCGCACATACCAGTCTGCCAGGTCCATTGGCTAAAGGCAATGATATAGTGGACCAGTGTACTAGACAGGAATGGATGTTTGTGGCTTCTGCCATACAACGAGCACATGCTTTCCACAAAGAATTTCATGTTAATGCAAGGACATTACAACAAAAGTTTTCTATCTTACATGTGGATGCACGAAAGGTGGTACTAGATTGTCCCCAGTGTGTCATTTTTCATCATCCTTCTAGATTAGGAGTTAACCCTCGTGGTCTGCTCCCCCTAAAAATATGGCAAATGGATGTTACACACATCTCTGAATTTGGACGTGTCAAATATGTACATGTATCTGTTGATACCTGCTCTGGAATCATTCATGCCACCCCAATGGCAGGAGAGAAAGCCTCTCATGTTATTGCTCATTGCTTAGAAGCTTGGGCAGCATGGGGTAAGCCTCAACAGTTAAAAACAGACAATGGTCCTGCATATAGCGGACAGAAGTTCGCTTCCTTCTGTCAACAGATGAATGTGCAACTTGTACATGGCCTACCATATAATCCACAAGGTCAAGGCATTGTGGAGCGTGCTCATTGCTCCTTGAAGGAGTTGCTTCAAAAACAAAAAGGGGGAATAGGCTATGGCTGTACCCCTAAGGACAGACTCTCTCTTGCATTGTTTACCCTGAATTTTTTGAATTTGGATGCTTCCAATTTTTCTGCTGCAGACAGGCATCATTGTCAGCACAGTCCTTCTAAAGGAATGGTGAAATGGAAAGATGCCTTGACAGGTGTTTGGCACGGACCTGATCCCGTGCTGACATGGGCACGAGGTTCTGTTTGTGTTTTCCCACAGGATCAGCAAGACCCGGTGTGGGTTCCTGAGCGCCTCGTGAGAAGAGTCCATTGCCAAGAAGAACATGTCTGCGAGGACAGTGATCTCCCTGTTCGTGCTAATGATGATTCAGCTGGGAATGAGGGACCTAAGATGGGGGATACTGTCAGTGTTCCCGAGACCAATGCCAGTCCGTCATGATGCAATATTATTCCCACGGCTATTCGGTAGTAATAAAAGTATGGATGTTCCATACCTCCCTATGGGTCCCAGATGAAGCTCCTATAGGAGAAAATAGGTCTTTTGATTTAAACGGAATTCTTTGTTTCCAAATTGTCAGAAACAGATCAAATGTTTCCCCATGTGTCTTGATATATAACCAGACGGCTGGATGGTTTGATTTGCCTGGACCAGGCCCTTGTTTTTCAGCCAATGCCTCTTGGGTGTCTGGATGGTGGCCTGCTAAAGCGTTGGGAAATGATACACCTGGTCAACCAAAATGGGCCCCCTTTTGTTGGGGTCAAGATGGAGGGAACGTCTGGCCCTGGACAGGTTGTCAGTCTCGTATTGTGATCTGGGCCAATCAAGGGAAGAGTTTCACCTTTTCTCCTGGAATAAGCACAGACTTTAATCAGACTTTTGCAGGTAGTAATTATAGTGAGCAAAATCCCTCTCAGTTGTATATTTCTAATCCTTTTGATAATTGGCTATTGTGTGGCATTAATGGAACTTGCATGAATTTAGAGCCCCTAGTTATGATTGCTGGGGGAGTGCATGGGATTAGTCAGTTTTCATGGAGTAGCTCCAAGCCTTGGGGCTCCTGGGATTCTGTGCCTGGCCCGTTATCCACAGGCATCACTGCCAAAACTGATACAGGCTGTGCGTATGACGGAGTTGAGCCACTGGCTAATATTACTTATAATCCTACTCCAGTTTGTGTGTATCCTCCATTCTTGTTTATAGTGAGCAAAGAGAGGCCTGTATCTTGCCATAATAATACCTGTTTTTATACTCAATGCTGGAATGCTTCTAAATACGATTATGCCATAATTACCCATATGCCTCGCTGGGTGCCTATGCCAGTTGATGCTCCTAATGCTATGACCCTATTTAGACAAAAAAGAGATTTTGGCATTACTGCCGCCATTGTTACAGCTATTTCCTTGGCGGCTGTTGGAGCCGCTACAGCCGCCATTGCCATGAGTCATACTGTACAGACGGCACAGACCTTGAATAATCTTTCTGCCAATGTGGCACATGTTCTGGATGTGCAAAAGGGCGTCAATGCTCAAATACGAGGAGGATTGATGGTGGTCAACCAGAGAATTGACCTGGTTCAAGAGCAAATTGATACCCTCTGGCAGATTGCCCAACTCGGCTGCCAATGGAAGTATGAAGGATTATGTGTGACTAGTGTCCCATATAATAATTTTACCCATGCTACAGATTTATCTAAAAGGTTGTCTAGTTATCTTTTAGGCAATTGGACCAGAGAGTTTGATAACCTGATGGACCAGCTGAGGGTGGCTATTGTCATGGTGAATTCGACCCGAGTGGATACCGGACTGGCGGAGGGTTTATCTTCCTGGATTGCTACAGCCATGGATCACATGAAGGAGTGGGCGGGAATAGGAGCCCTAGTAGGCTTACTGGTGCTCACCTCCCTAGTATGCTTGTGGTGCATTTGTCGCATTAGGATCTCACAGCGTCGCCATGCGGCCATGATTATCTAAGCCTTTATGGCCATTGATGCAGGACAGTCCCCCCAAGCCTGGTTGGCTACTTTAAAAGATATTTAGGCACAGGATGTGAGGCCTGTGCACTGCACTTGAGGCTAAGATACACTGACCTCAAGAAGAGCAAGTCTGATTGCATGTGGGTTGGTACCCTAACTCCCACCTCTGTGAAAAGGGTATCGGACGGGTCTAGTGTTCTCTGGGTGGACGACGCCTGGACAAACATTAGTACATGTTCCATTTTAGCAGAGATCAGACCTCTACTCTTGCCTGTTGCTCTGTAAAACAAAAATGGGGAACTGTAGAGAGCTGCTTGTAGCCGCACCCTAAAGATGGCACTGGCTTCCACCCTCTGCCTTCCCGATGGCAAGCACTCTTTGTAGTAAACAGCTCCTTATTTGGCTATGGCTGGATTCGTGTGCCGCTGGCATATGCTTGGACCTGTGGATAGTGCCCACGTGGCTATCTGGGGTTGGTAGCCCAGACCTACTTAGGGGCTGGGAGAGGCTTGCCCCAGAGAGAGACATCGCTACTAACAAGGTCCTGAATAAACTGTTTTAAGAAGAGCCCCTTTGTTATGTCATCCTTGCTGGTCAAGGCGGGCGCGACAGAGGATTGTCCAGGCTTTAAAATTAGTTTAAATAGTCAATTATGGAAACTCACCTGCCTGAGGACTTCACATTTAACCATCCTAAAGAGCATTACTGTCCTAGAAAAAAAATCAGGCTAGATAGAATTTGTATGTAGGTGAGTTAGGTAGACAAAGGGAACACACACACACACACACACACACACACACACACACACACACACACACACACACAAGAAATAGGAACCATGAAAGTCTCATCCTAGCTGTTCCTGGGTTTCATTGTGGGCAGTTTTGTGTTGACAAGTCTGTTTCTGTTTGCTTTGCTGCATTTGCTTTCTGGTCCAGTTGGTGGGGCGTTAGAGTACAGTGCTAGTGCTCACTAGCTGGTTTTGATAGAGGGATTGACGCTGGTATGTGTCACAAAACGTAACCAGCTCTTTGCCCCTATGGCCCCTCTTGCCCAAACTAGAGAAACACACTTCTTTATGACTGATTTTCAATGCCAATTTGTAATCTTGATAATTTTGAAATCTTTTTACTACAACGAAAGCACACCTGTTCGGTTCTCACTCAGTTCTAGCTGGTGCTTTGAAAAGATGGAGCAAACCAGTACTGTGCTGTTCACGGGCCAGCTGGGGCTGAACCCAGCTAAGACTTTTAGAGGACCAAGTTACAGAACCCAAATCTACATCTTTTAGAAAAGCCTGCTGCTCCAGTTTTCAAGGGTGTTGATGTTTCTAAAGTGGCTTCAGAGCCAAAAAAGTCAGAGTTGTTTCTGAAACTTTTGCAGATGCAGCAGTATACATTAGAGAGTGGCAAGAACATTTGGCATTCTTTTTAAATTTAAAAATGTAGCAGGCTATACCTTTATATGAAGCAATCATCCTTTCCAGCTTCAGTTGGGAATCCACAGTAGGCTTGTCATCTACTGCCTTGTTGGGTGAAACACAGGGGATGGATTCTGCCTTCCCAAGGTGGTGATGAGAGGTTATGGACACCTCAGAGCTTGCTCCCGAAATGGGACTGCCCAAAGTGAGCACTGCCTTGCTTCTTCCTCTTGTCTCTTCCCCGACCCGCTACTGACCTTGTTTATTTTTTCCTTACCAGGGAAGAAAGGATCAAATTATCACACACATCCTTCTGAAGGCTCTAAATCATCCCAGAAGGGCTATATCTCTGCCCATTTCTTCAAACATACAAGTTGCATTCTGGAATGACTAATATTATTTAACTTGTCAATTTCTACAGAAAAATCTTTCTGGGCCTTGAGAAGGTTCTGATAAAGGTGGGTCAGAACAATGAAGTAGGATATAAATAAATTTCTCTTGTATACACAAAATTTCTTTTGTATACAAATAAATTTATTTTGTCAATTTATTATCCCAAACACATACTATCAGACATTTAAAATGTCCTCAAAATATTTAAGTAAAATAATGAATGAATGAAGATCTTAATGTGTTTGTCATCCATTAAAAAGGTCTATAGCCTGTAAGGAGCTACCTGGAAACAATGGTTCTTCTTTCTATTCTTCTCTGATGGATTTAAGGAGGTGGGAAGTATGAGCCCAGTGTATGGTGAACCTTTATAATGGTAGCCCTTGGATGACTGAGGCAGGAAGAGCCAGAGTTCAAGTCTAGACTGAGCTATGTAGACTCTACCCTATCACAAAACAAACAAATGAAACAGCAATAACAACTCAAAGATGTTTGAATTATGCAGTGTGGCTAGAGTAATGAGTTAGGGAGGGAGTTGGAGAACTTTGTGAGTTTTAAGGTATTACCTTCAAGGAGAAGCTTAAATGTATACAAAAATAGTCTAAAGAATTAAAAGCAAACATTGGCCATTTATATGTACACTAAAGTTCACATCACTTTATAATTGATAGCAGCCAAATTATGGAAGCAACCGCAAATGTCTAACAGGTTAATGGATAAAATGAATGTGTTATGTAGCTCCTATGGAACATTATTCAGTCTTTCAAAGGAATTAAAGTTTGGGTGTGTGCTATGATGTGGTTGCACCTTGAACACATAATGCTTAGTAAGTCAGACACAAATAGACATATACTCCATGGTTCTAGTTATATGAAGAAAATATAACAGATAAACTCATCGAGGTAGAAAGCAGAAGAGTGTTCAGGAGCCGGGAAGTTACTGTTGGACAGGTATGGGGTTCTGTGTGAGATGTTGACACAGGTCTGGAAATGGGTAGTGGTGGCAGTCACAGCACTGAGTGCACTTGGCTACCATGTTGGTAATTTTTTTTCCTGTCACTTTGACACTAACCTGAGTAATCTAAGAGAAGAGAACATCCATTGAAGAACTGCTTCTGTCAGACTGGCCTACAGGCAAGTCTGTAGGGCGTCTTCTTGATTAGTGATTCACATGAGAGGGGCCAGTCCACTGTGGGTGGGGCTGCTCCTGAGCAGGTGGTCCTGCCTCCATAGTCTCGACTTCAGTTGCTGACTCCAGGTTCATGTCTCGAGTTCCTGCCTCTACAGGTTTCTGCCCTGCTTAAATTCCTGCCCTGACTTCCTTTCATGATGGACTCTAAGCTGCAAAATAAACCCTTTTCTCCCCAAGTTGCTTTTAGTCATGGTGTTTTATCATAACCATAGAAACCTAACTAAAACAGTCACTCTGAATTGCCTTCTTTGAAATGGTTAAAATTTCTGTGATGTGTGTCCTGCCATAGTTAAAAAAAAAAAAAAAAAAAAGGTAAGGCACAGCTTCAAAGCCTGCTGTTTCTGCTTTGCAAACATTTGGTCCCCTGATCCAAGACTTCATTGGTAGATGTGAGTGCTGGCTGGCTCAGAAAGCAGCTACAATGGAGCTAACAGTCCGTGAATCAGGTGTATGTTTGGAAAGCTGTGCAGATGTTTAAACTGAAGTTGAGTCCTTTCTTTGTGTCTCTGGTATTGCTGGTACAGTCCACACATTCCTCCATCGTTGGAGAGTTAGATCTAGTCAATTTCTTAGCGTGTCAATTTTACTTTCCTTATACTAAAGCACAAAGGAACTGCCTCTCTCCTGTGTGTTCGTGGCTTTCTTTTTTAAAGTTACTATTTTTAAAGCAGGCAGTTTTAAAAGTCAAAAGGTTCTATAGCAATTATAAAGAAACACAGCATTTTCTTTCTTACTCATCCCGCCTCCTGAATCTAGCTATGCAGAGACAAGTATTATCAACTCTTATTGCTTTTACTGTTAATATTTATCATACTCCATTTTGCAAATTATGTAATTTTACTGTTCTGTGTTATTTTTATTGAGTTAGATATTATCAATTGACTAGTTACAATTAAATATGAGAATTTTCTCACTTAAAATGTCTCCCAGCTCTCTAGCCCACATTGTCCGTCTTTACATCCTTTTATTAAGCAACATTGGGTTGTAGTAATAGCTGATATTTACATTTTTATAACATTGTAAGCCTTGTTCTCATCTGAATCATGCATGTTTTAATTTTTGCATAATTACTTTTAATGTTCTAACTTTGAATTTTTTAATAAATCCTTTCTAAGATATTATATTGAAAATGTGTTCCATTTGATTGATACTTTGACAGTGCACAGTATTTTTAGGGATTTACGAGTACTAAATATTAGGGTCATTATTGTGTCATTCAGTTTCTGGTGGTAGGTTTGAGAAGTCTAATGGTGTCCTGTTGCTTTGTCTATTATTTGTTCTGACTAGGTTTGGTTTTATGAGTGTTGAGATGAGCAGCCTTGTCACTGTTCGGGGTAGTCAGGAGTCCCTGGCCATCTGGAACGTGTGTCTCTTACTCTAGTAAACTCACATCATCCCTTTGATGATGCTCTTTAACTCTTTCTGGAGGTCTCCTAGACCAGCCTTCTGGTTGATATGTATTTTTTCCCTTCCTTTCCATTTCTTCTATGTATTTTTTTAGAATTAAAAAGTGTCCTTGATTTTTTTCTGACCTGTTTATTTTAGTTTAGTATTATTTTTATATTTACACTTGATTTAGTATTTTTTAACTTTTAAGAGTTTTCTTGCTCTTTGAAAGTTCCTTTTTCATAGTCTCCTGTTATTTTTTGAACATAGGCAATATCTTATATCTTAAAGGAAAGAATTACATACAGTGCTTTGTTCTGTTTTTGTTTTTCTCTCTTCCTTCCACTTACACAATTTCTTCTGAAGTTCTCTTTATTCAACTCACTCTAATATTCATTTCAGAATATTTGAAATGCTTGGTGTTCTGCTGTTCATATTTAGGAGTGAGGAACTAAAATAATGGTTAGAACTTTGTATGAGCTGAGCTGTAGACTGGAAGTGTTCCTTATCTATGGTTAGTTCAGGGCCTGGCCATTTTAGAGAAACTTTCATGAACTTGTGATTGATTGTAGGTTCATTTTCTTGGTGTATCAAAATTTCTGGTCCTCTGTGATGTACATTTGTATTGGGGGAGTGATTAGGAATATAACTTTAGGCTGAAACATTCTGGTTAAGATTGACTTTCTGGGAGCTGGAGAGGTGACCCAACAGTTGTGAGCACCCGCTGCTCTTCCAGAGGACCTGGGCTGAATCCCCAGCACCCATGTGGGGGATGCATAATTGCCTGGAAATCTAGTTCCAGGAGCTGTGACACCTTCTTCGTCCCTCCACCAGGGCTTACACACTCCTGGTGTGCACGTGCGCGCACATACACACACACACACACACACACAACACACAATTCATGTGTACACATATGCAAGTACACATACCAAACACATACAAATAAATCTTTGAAAACAAAATTGATGCACAGTGTTGATTCTCAGTTTGATCATCCTACTTCCCATTGAAAATCTCTATTTTGTCTCTTTAAGAATGTAGAACTAAATATTCCTCTTGGTATTAGGGGATGATCTGTGTTATGAAAGACATCTAAGGGGTTTTCAATTTGCTGTGTGGATGAGAGAAGGTTGATGTATTAAAATTCAAAATGCAATATTTAGGAAAATTGGAAACAAAATGCAGTGCCAACAATAGGGACAAAATCAAGTAGATTATGATGCAAACTTGCCCCAATATTTGGATGATAAAATAATCATTAGACAAACCTGATGCATAGGAAAATGTTCATAACCAAAATTTCATGTGATAATATATATATACATATTGACCCTATGTAACTACCCTGGAACTTGCTCTGTAGAACAGGCTAGCCTTGAATTCACAAAAATCCACCTGTCTCTGTCTCCTGAGTGATGGGATTAAAAGCATATGCCACCACTACCTGGTAATGTATTTAAAAAAAACCCAAAAACAAAATATTAAATGGGAAATTGTTGTCATGATTAAATATTTTGAGTAATAAGGCAAAAGCTGTATGAACAAGGTCAATGAGGTAATATGGCTCTTTAAATATAAACCTAAAGAGTTGTCTTTTCAAAAAGCTTCCTCCTTTGATGATGTATAAGACGACTATATGCTCTGGTGGCTTTTTCCTACCTCTTGTCATCTGTATGACTCACAAATATTTTTGAATTGACTCTTTGGCCAAAATAGGAGGTGAAATACAGTATAAGCTCTGTGGCACCCAGTGACCCAACAGCCCACAGCTACTACCTGTGGCAAAACTAGAGAAGCTCAAGGGTCCTGGGACCAGGATGCAGATAGCATAAGGGACAGAGAGAGAGAGAGAGAGAGAGAGAGAGAGAGAGAGAAGAAAGCTTCAAGCATCCTTGGTAAACACTGCATTTTCATGTTATTGAGAGTCTTAGAAAAAATGTTAATTACGTTCCAATAAGTTTGAAACTGGCCTGTTGACTCTTAAGATGGTGTGTTCTCTCTGTTGTTTTCTTTCCTTCCCTCTCTCTTTACCATCTTAATGAAGTTTCCTTACAATCTTGGATTTCAAAGGGTCTTTAACTTGTCAGTTGAATTTTACAGAATGCCTTCTATAAGCTTTTCCCTACTTGATTCATTGATATGTCACTAGGTTGCTTAATATTTAATATTTCTAGTTTAGCTTGAGAATTATGATTTGATTGTGGCAGATTTTGCACTTTATAATACCTTCAAATTTGATTTGCTAGCATTTCTTTTTTGGATTTTCTTTTCATTTGACTTCATAAGTGATAACGATCTGTAGGTTAGTAGGCATGTATAGATTCATGTGAATGTGGTTGTGTTTGCATGCATGCAATCTATCAGTGTAAGGGGCAGGGCAGGATTATTTTCACTGTAAGTAAAATGCAGTAGATAATCTATGTTTATAATAAGAGATTTCAATGTTTCTTTCTCAATAATGTATCAGATCAGTAGACATGTGTACCTGAAGAATTTTTGTGTCTTTGATCATGGGGTGCATTGACCTAATTTTTCTGTAATGGTTCATCTGATTTTGTATCAAATAATATTTGTATCTTGAAATAATTTGAGAAATATTCTTATGGCTATCAGTTTCCAGAAGATATTAGATAAACACAGTGCTATAGTTTTCCTAAATACTTGGTGGGGAGGGCTTTGAACACTAGACTCATGAGCATACCCATTGTATAAAAAGATGATAGCTACACAGTTTGCTTGAGAAACTGAATCTGGCAGTTGTAGGTAGGGAGAAGGCTTAGATATCCCTTGCTCATATAATCCCTCCTCCCTCTCTTCAACTAAACCCCAGGATGTTGGTCTGTAAGACAAATTACTAAATGGTCTTCTTATTAAAAAACACGGAGCCAGATATTAGGTTTAAAACTGAGAGATCAGAGGAATAGGACAAGCCACAGCCAACCCCACTTTACCAATCCTCAGCCTCCAGAAAGACCCATTTCCTGTATACCCACACCTACATGCCTTTCTGTTCTGTCATCTCACTTCCTCTTTCCACCCAGCTACATCACTTCCTGTCTGTCTGAACAGACTTCCAGACTTCTACAGTTAGTTCTTGGATTAAAGGCATGTGCCACCATGCCTGGCTCTGTTCTCAATATGGCCTTGAACTCACGGAGATCTGGATGGATCTCTGCCTCCCGAATGCTAGGGTTAAAGGTGTGTGCTTCCACTGTCTGACTTATATGTTTAATATAATGACTGGCTTTTTCCTCTGATCTCCAGATAAGCTTTATCAGGGTGCACAATATATGGAGGATAAAATATATCACCACATTAGCCCAGTGCTTGGCTGTAGAACTCTGCATATGCTTTCATCAGTTACTGGATAAAGGAAGGTTCTATGATGACAATTAGGGTATTTCTGATGAAAACTGCAAGAAATGTTTTCTTCATGGAAAGTCTAGAAGAAGGCTGTAACCATGGTCACTGAAGAGTGACACCTCCTGCCTAGAGCTTCTCATTTAGCTAAACAGACTTTATGAAGTGCCAGGAATGAAATTAGACCAGAACATTTTTAAGTGTTTAAGTGTTTAAAACGTTTAAGTTTAAGGATTTTCAAAGACTATTTTGGATTTCCTTTTCTTTGTATGTTTAAACAGTCATAAAAGAAACAGAAACCCAAAGGAACTATTCATAACAGCACGCTGTAAAGTTGCTGGCTGCCCACAACTCTGAGGATTTGTCAGATGAACAAGTACAATCTGGACTTGGTCTTCCATTCTGGACACGGTGCCCAGGCTATTTCCTTCTATACTGTTCATTGTGTTTAAGAGAACAACATTGCAATGTGATTGGATTGCCACGGCCACTTGCACTGAGTTGCCCTACATTGCATCAGCTCCCAGGATAGGACAGGGCCAAATAAAGCTTAGTAAGTTCAACTGTAAGAATAGTGACATAAGCTTATTTGAAGGCCAAAACCAATGGATCTTGTAAATCAGTTGCAGCTCATGAAAATATTTCCTAAGACACAAGTTTTCTAAAAGTATACATACCTCAATAATGTCAAGAACTGTTATCAGGGGAAGTCAGTCAATGTCTCTGAAGATTTAATGGATTAGGGAATAGTGCTCAATGGCTTCAGTGTGAATGACTTGACTTTGTCATTATTTTAACCAGAGAACACCCTGCTCAGTGATTCTGTAAACCCCAAGTCTGTGGTGTCAAATTCCAGTACAGTCTCTATCTGAAATGTGAGCCTGCCAAATGTGCACACGGTAAATGTCTTTTATTCAATCAGCTCTGGGGGCAGAGAGCTTCCATTTGAATGGTACGCATCTGTTTTCCCATCTGGTCCTCGTAACAATTATGTGAAGTGACTAAGTCAGAGTTTATCATTGGCTTGTTGTAAGGTGGAGAAACGGAGACTTAGTGTCAGAAGGGAATTTCCCAGGATTACAAAGAAACAACTAAGATTAGAACCCACAGCTTCCAACCTGGGCTCTCATGGTTTTACTATTGTGGGAATTTCTCCAGAGTGAAAACACAGATATTACAGTTAAGTGTTCAGTTTGAAAGATTAAAATACACCTCCCATCCCCAAGCCACAGCTAAAGTCAACATTACACTCCTGGAGTTGGATTATTAAATTTCTTTCACCAGCCATAGGCTTTTGGCTGGGTTTACTATAGCAGGAATTAATTCCCTCCTGTGGAGTAGGCTTTAAATCCAATCAGAAAGCAGTTGGTTACCTCTCTCCCAACCCTCACCCACAGAACAGTCATAGTACCATTGCACAAGGAAGCATATCCTTCCTGGTAGGTTGATGTTATAGCACACGTGGGTCAAAGCTGGGTAAGACTGTTGGTGACAATTCTTCCCCAGCAGCCCTGCATAGCACCTTCTGGTCCTATGTACAGTGACCATCAGGAAGCATGGCTGCAGCTCAGCTCCAGCTTGATTTCTCTGTGTCCTCTAACTAAAACATGTTGTCTTCCATAGAGAACTGGGTGCTTTGTGAAATTTTGAGTTGTTACAATTGTCTAAAGGACTCTTATGTTTGGCTTTCACATAAGATACTAATTCTGTGGGTGGCTCTGTTCATTTTGGTGGCATCTCAGGACTTAAATATTGGGTCTTAGGAATTAGGAAACATTAAGAGAAAATTTGGAGTTATTGAGATGTATGAATTGGAGAATTCTAGCCTGAGTTGTACACATCTTTAAACTGCATAGGTAGGCAGCAGGAGATCCCGGGTCACTGACGTTAAAGGTGAGAATTTATGTTTCAGTTATCCCTTGGTATCTACCAGGGATATGTCCCAGGACCCCTGTCAGTAGCAAATTTCATGGATGGAAGAGTTTCTTATATGCTTCCTTAAATGGCAGTGCTTGCATACAACCTATACCCATCCTACCATGTCCTATAAATCACATCAAGATTACAGGTTATGCATCCATGACCCCTAAACACCAAATAGAAACTTTCTGAGCTCTAACATGATACCAGAAGAAGAAAACTTCACATCATGAACCTTGTTTCATATGCAAAATGATCAAACTCTTTATATTAAAGATTGCCTTCAAACCATGTGTATAAGGGCACTTGAACCGTAAATGAACAAAACTCCCTGGAGTGCTCAGTCTCTTGGGCTCTATGCTTCTCTAGTGACTGAATTTATTCAGTTAATGCATTGCTTGGTAAGTGCCCTCACTGTTCTGTTGACATGTCTACCCAGGTCTAGGATTACTGCCTTCTTATGATTTTCATCAAAAGCCATTCAAGTAAATTAATTTCACTGTAGGACCATGAAGGTGGAAGGATTCATTTAAAACACACACACACACACACACACACACACACACACACACACACACACACACAGTAATCCACATTGTGTGTTCACATTGCCATTGTCTGTTTACTTAGGGTGCAAGCTTCCACTCCTTAAACTTTGGCTCCACCCTCTTTCCTGCCTTATCTGATTCTTTATAGAATTTGGATCCATGGATAAGCCCACTCCCCAGTCTCAACTCAGAACCCTTCTCCAGGAAATATAAAGATTTCCCATTCTTACAGCAATATAGAAATCCTTTCCCAGGGACATTATGTTTCCAGGCCTCCTGCCAAGGCAAAAGCAGATCCTGTTCCACCTCACTTTCACCGGGTTTCTGAGCGTCCGAGAGTGCAGGCAAACCAGTATGCCACTTCTGGTGAGTTGAAGCTATTAATTAGGTCCATTGAAACCTTTATCTGTTTCCTAATGGAGACAGTTCATAGAGTGTTGGGAACGTTGTGTCTGTGGCTGGGAAGGGCTGCGAGGAGAATGGCACGTAGTCTCAATTCTCAGCACTGTCCTTCCTGGAGGTTACCAGATCCGGAGATATCATGAGGCAGGCTTGCTTTTCTGAGCAGAAGCGGGGACTGGGCCTGATGTGTGGGAAGTGACTTTCTGTTTTCATATGCTATTTGGTAACATTTGGATCCTACTCTGTGGCAGGCAGGTGGCAATTTGGAAACTCAGTTCATGTCTTAGTGCATTTAAATAAAATTCTTCAAATTTTAGATCCTAGGGAGACCTTATTTTCTTAGACAATTATCCCTTTTTTTCTTTCCTTTTGTTTTTATCAGAAGGGCATGAGCTGTCAGGCAATTTGTGGCTTATGATAAGAATTGTTATTACACTGTGGGCACCTTGAAGCCAGTCTTATGAAAGGGTTCTTTGCTCCACCAGGGCTGTCATGTCTTCCTCCATTGGATAGCAGGTTCGGTGCCTTAGCATCTCCCTTAACTCAGAAATGCCAGGATCCCAGCATTTTGGATGCTCTCTGAGAAAGCAGTTTGGATGGCTCTCTGAAGATCTTAAGAGCCAAATGGCTAGCAGAGACACAAGAAGCAGCTGGGTGGGCAGAAAACACTGTCTAAAGCTGCTGTGTTATAAAAGAGAAAATATCGCCCATAGAAAGCATGCCTCCAGAGGTGGGTGTTTGAGACCCCATCCAAATGTGTCCCTAGAAGGACTTCATCTGCAAGATAGCAAAGAACTGACATGTTGAAGCTCCAGTGCTGCAGGTGAAGAGTTATGCTCCAGGAGCTACTAGAGTCTTCTAGATTCAACTGCCTTTGGCTTGAGATCAGCACCATTAACTTTCTTTTCGGATTGCACGCAGTACTGTTAGGTTTTTCCATCTATGTGGCTTGTGCCTATCATCCTTTGTCAGTCAGGGGCCGTCTCATCAGTATCTTCAGGCAGAGAACATAGCTGAGACAGGAGCCTGGATGAAGGGATATGGGTCACACCCCGTTATCCATGCAGCAAGGCATCTTGTATACATACCTTCCTCGTGTAATGAATGTGAAGTGAAGCTTTCTGCCAGCCCTACCCGAGCCATGGACATCTTCCAGAACTGCTGTCATAATCCTCTAACTTACACCCTGGTTTTGTGTTTACGTCTCTGCAATCTACTCCAAGCAAAGCATCCCGTGCAAACCTTTATCTCACTCCCCTCTAATGTCATCCTATCACTTAGACGTTCCTGAGTTATAACCATGATTCTTGAAGTTGACCACATTTGGTCCTTGCTGCCTTCCTTCATCCCACTCTGCTTTGCCATCTGTAACAAGGGTAGGTTCATACATCCCAGCTTAATTTCATTAAAAGAGCTTTGCATTTTGTCCTAATTGATGTTTGATCTAGAATCTGCCCATCTTGAAACTGTCCTAGAACTTCTAAGAGACTGTTCCCACTGTTTTTCCAAGGTCCAAGTGAAGAACACTATGCTATCTACCTTACACTGTCCTCACTGAGAAAATTTCTCTCAAAAAACCAAGGCCTGTTCATTTGGGATCAGGCTGAGAGGTGGATTTCCTTTCAATACTAGGGAACTAATCCTCAGAAAATGTCACATATGAATGGATGAAAACAATACTATTTTTAATAGCTTTTAAATTCTTTTATAGCAATTAAACTGCTATTGTAGAGGACCTGAGTTTGGTTCCCATGACCCTTGTTGGGTGGCTTCCAACTGCCTGTAACTCCAGCTCCAGTGGACTCCAACAACACTGGCTTTGATGGGCACCTGCACTCACATGGACATACCCGCACAAGACACACACACACCTACATATAATTAAAAATAATCATCATTTTAATTAAAGAAAACCCATATAATGACTAAAGGCTTGAAACATACATTCTGCCCCAGAATTAAACATTCCTCCCATAGCTACTTATTCAGACCTGAACTCTCTACTTCTTAGATTCTGGGCCAGCCCTGTCTACTAAGCACAACAATCAATCTAGAGGGTGTGTTGACCTTGCTTTCCTGAGTGGTGTGAGGTGGAACCTGCCTCCCCCCATCCCTGATTGAAAAGACCTCACTGTGTAACTGGTGAACCTAGGCGACCACTTGCATTCTTTAATCAGCAGAAAGTCACATGTGAGGCTTTCTGCAAAGCCAGTAAGTGCAGGACAATTAATCTCCTTGTGTTTTAGGAATGCAGAAAAGGTCACCAATGCTAGTGTTTCAAGGAGAAAATTAAGAAGGAACACTTGTACAGGGGAAATTAATACAAAAAGGGTAGATGAGAAGCCAGATCCCTAAGTGAACAAGAGAAAAAGATTTGAACTTTACTAAAAAAAAATAATAGTAACAGGCTGAAGAGGTTACTCAGCAGTTAAGAGCACTGGCTGCTCTTCCAAAGGATCCAAGTTTAATTCCCAGCACCCACATGGCAGCTCACAACTGTAACTCCAGTTCCAGGAGATCTGGTACCCTTACACCAATGCACATAAACTAAAATTTAAAAAGATCTACATGGAAAAAGGATCACAGTGGCGATGGAGGGGTAGTGCGAGAAGGGCAGTAGTTGTCATCTGAATGATCTACTTGGTCCATGCTGCCTCTTTCTGAGACACCGATGGAGGTGGGTGTGGCAGCTGCCAGAATTTAGATGGCAGGCAAGTCTGTGACCACAGAGAGTCAAGTGGTGGGTGGTAAGTCCCATGTGTTAGGCCTCTTTCCATTCATTAAGGAGTCACTAGAGTGAGTGACCTCCAAGTTTTCCAAGATTCCTTCCTTCCCCTCCCTTCCTTCCCTCCCTCCATCCCTTTCTTCCCTTCTTCCTGTCTTCCTTTTTTGAGTTTTTCTGTCGTCCAATTTACTTATCTCCTCCAGGAGTCAATTTCAAGATTTTGCAGCCAATATAATTCAAACTCTAGAGACCCATTTCATAGAAAAGGTTCATGTGAAATAATTTTAAGGCTCATGAGGATTTATCCTTATCACGAATCTATTTCAATGGACCTTGGAAGAGCTGATGAGGCAGAAAATGCAGGAATGGCTTTCCCTGTTTTTCTGTGCCTGTTTGAGCTGCCATCCTGGAGCATCATCCCTTCAGGAGCCAAGTGCAACCTGATCTAGCCGTCCTGGGGAGGAAGAACTGGTCCAACAGTCTCCTGGAAAATGGCGTTGACTTTATTTCTTTCACAGAAAGAGGGACAGGGATTGGGGATATGAGGAGGTCACTAACACACTGTTGCTTGTAGGGAGGCCTTCTCAGTGTGGCAAGAGAGGGGTCATCTTAGCCTGACCAGTTCAGGTCTGGATGATTCCTAGTGTTTTCTTTAAAGGGCAACTGAGCCACCCTTAGTTATTCAGCTGAGCAAAGAAGGGAGATTTGAGCAAATGTTTTCCCAAAAGGTCTCTAGAAAAAAAATAGACTTGCAATGGTTATCTCAAAAATAAATTTTTATTTAAGATAAATGTACAGTTCATTTAGAGAAAAATAGTTATCTACAGGTCAGAAGGACTGAATGAATTCCAACATGTGCCCTTACAACAGTGACGATCCTAAGGCAATAGTCAGGGTGTGTTCATGGGCCTTCTGAGGCATCACATGCTCTTAAATCATATTTTTAATATCAAGTGTGATGTTTAAAAGAGGCAAGACAATTTTGTGAAAGTAATTTTGTTCAAAACATTCTTTTCTCCCCAAGTACACATGTCCACTGAGAAACAGCCAGGTGTTAGGGCAGATTCTAGAACAATTGAAATCAGTTTTGAAGTCACAGCATCATCATTCTGTGAATAAGCCACATTTCCTTCTGTCTCGTATGGTGCATTGTCCCTTGACTACCTTGGAAACTGAGAATTACTGTGTAGTAGCATGCTTACTCCTAACATGCTCTGCTAGGGACTGATGTGATGTCTCCAAGTTCATGCTGGGAATCTGTATCTTTTGCTTTAAAGCTATCCCTTGATGGCTACCAAGATACTAGACTTAACTGAGTTCTACCATGCTATTCTGGTACCACGTTCATGCTACTGTGCCAGCTTTATAGTTCTGGGCACCACCTTGATGGATGGGGAATCTAAACAACTGGGAAACTGCAGACGTGCTCTACAATCTGTAGGAAAGGAGACTCATCAAACATACAATGTGATATCCACCTTAACATTTGCACAGGACAGCACCCTCTCCCGAGACCATGGCAGCATACTTAGTTTGAGGTCTTACATGGTTCATGTCCTTAGCTTTCTCATCTGCAGAATGACGATACTTTCCTATTAGGGTTACTGTGAGGATCTGATAAGAAGGGAGAACACTTTATTTAACACAACATTAAGCATATGGTAAGAACTGAAGGGTCATTACAAACATTTAACCATTTAAAGAACTTGCAGGTGACAGCATGTGTTTCTACGTCCTAGGAGAAGCAGTCAAAGACGGAGGTAGACACATACCAGCTGTGATTCTGAGGTTTAGACCAGATCATCCTTTAAGGCTTTTCACCTATATGAGGTAAAAATCCTGAACTTTAGACTTCAGTGTGATGGGGAACAACAATTCGGGGCAAAGAAAGGCTCTTGTTACTCAATGAGTGAGTCTGCTGCCATGCTCACTGGTAGTCACTCACCAGTTCTCAGGTTGTGTAAGAACACATACTGACAGTGATAGTGAGTATGTTTGCCCATACACACCAAATGCTAGACACTGTGCTGAGCTCTGGGACTCTTCCATCCCATTGTCCTAGTGCATCCCTATCATCTCCATACCATAGAGATGCTTGGTGACTTGACTGAGCTAGCACACCCAGGACAGAGAAATATGTGCTAGTGACATAATATGTAGAACTCTAAACACACCCACCAAACCGCCCATCCAACTTTGCCACCAAGCACAGCCAAGAAGCAGCCATTCTTGAGATATCCCAGAGTTCCTGCCTATCCTCCCCTCCCCATGCTCTCCCTGTCTCACACTTGTCTCGGGGTCCACACAGACACATAAAGGAGGACTTAAATGGACTCTGGGTCGGTGGTCCCACTGCATTCCTGTTTCTTGGAAGAACCAGGTTCAGAAACACTAAACAGATTGAAGTGATGCTGTAAAGAGATGGGACCTGTGATTGCAAACCTCAATTTCAGACTCTCTACTAACTAACATTCAGCTTTTCATTGGTGAAGGTAGATGGAAATGAGATTCATACAAAAATGGTGGTCATTGTCCTTTCCATGAAGTTCTTGTGAGCTAGAAACCTCTGTGCTGGACGTGAGAAAAATAGGCAAACAAACAACAAAACCTGAACCATAACTGTCTCATCTTCCAGGTCATCTCCTTTCTCCTTGAAAACAAGACACCTTTGCAGATTTTTTCCATTTCTGGAATTAGCCCAGTTTAAGGGTCTAGACTATGGCTACAATAGGGACAAAATTCTCAGTCTTTTCAAAGAGGGCAAAACACTGGCTTCAGAAACAAAGGGCTCAAAGTTCTGAATCAGGAGTAGCATTATTTTGTTTTGTTCTTGAACCTAAGTAAGCAAAAGGGTCCGTGGTTGCTTTTTAAAATTTGTTTGTTTTACCAGAAGTGAAAGAAAGAAGTGTGATGTTTATTTGGATTTAAGGGAACATACTGTTCCAGTAGGAAAGATTTTACTAGGTAAGAATGCTAGGAAATCAATTCTGTTTAACTACACAATACATGGGAAGTCCACCAGTATCTTTGGATGGGGCTGAAGTTAAAAGCTAGACATTAGGTGGGTCTCAGATTTCTTCAGTGTTCCTAGCTGAAAAGAGACTCCTTTAACTGGTCAGCAACTGTGCCATTTAAAACCTGCATGCTCATTGTTTGAGAGGGGATGTCTGCCTTCTAATAATACAAGGAGTCAAGGCAAGTGCCCAAGTTGAAGCCTCAAAGAATTATTTTTTGCCCTCTATTTATCCAGATCCAAAGGCTCAGAAATGATGCCAAATCTTCAAAGTAGCTGTTAGAATATTCTAAGGGAACCAGTGATCTACTGGGCCCGCTTCTTACCAAGCTTGCAACAACCTCTTAAAATTTTGGACTCTAAGACTTGATACAATTTCTTTACCAGGGTCCACAAATCTGTTGATTTGTCTGTTCTTTGCAGATATTCATCAAGTGTCTTGAGATTCCACTCACTGTGGCCTCATATGACAGGCTGGTTTAATTATAAATACCCTTTCTAAGAATTTGATGTTTCATGTTTTACCTCTTAATGAATTATACACTACATTAAACTCTAGAGATACAGCCAACTTACGTCAACCCATCAGTTCTTAAGATCTTGTATGGGTGATAAAGGTCATGGTTCTCATCCCCTGTGAGCTGTTGTCCACTGAATCACTTAGAGTCTTACCAGATAACTAACTTCTCTAGCAATATTCAATAATGCTCTATCAATATTTAAGCACTGCATTTTTTTAAAAAAAGACTTTGTGCCTTTTAAAATACAGTAAGTTCTATCGAATGCTGGATTTCTGCAGAGGAGACAAGGTTTTTAAAAATGGGATGACCTTGTCTGTTTTAGATGCTAGCTCAGCCATTTCATCCCCAAGGAACCAGTGCCCTTTCTATAGTGCCCACCTCCCAGTAGAGTTACTGGGACATCTCGTCTGTGCTTTAAGCCTTGCATCTTTCTTCATGTCTAGATGTCTTGAGACATCAGAGTAAGGACATGATGGCCAATGTGATGGAAAACTCAGAAAACTCTCCTCTTGACACAGTACCCCATTTCCACCTCCAACTCCCTAGCTCTTCTCCACACAAAGGACCACAAATTCCCCATAGGAAGAACATGTCTACATGTCTGATGCTATAGACTAGCAATGTGTTGAACACATTACAATTATAATCTCCATGAAGCCACATATGAATAATTTTTGTCAAACTTTAGGTTATATTAGAACTATATGAAGAGTTTCCTGGTCCCCATTACTGGGGTTTCTGATTAAGTAGGTTTGGGGTAAGAACCAAGAATTTTCATTTATGTTAAGTTCGTAGCAGTGTTACTGCTGTTCCTGGGGCATGCTGAGAACCACAGCTTAGATTGTTCAACAACAATGCTGCCTAGTATCCTTCCTACCCATCTTCACGGTAAGACAAGTCAGGTTCTGGTAAGAGTAAACCCTTCCCTATGCCATGGAAGGCACTTATCTTTGACCTACAAATCATGACAGAACATGGACAACAGCACATGAGAACTTGTGGGAATCTTATCATGGATTTCTAGATCATTATGAAAAAAAGAGAGAGAGAAAAGGAATCTTCTGCAAGCAAGAGGAATTCTAGGAAGACAGTGTCTTTTATAAAATAAGAAATACATGAGCTGGGTGTAGTGGGACAGACATGAGACATGTAATCCTTGAAGTTAGGAAGCAGAGGCAGGAACACTGCAAGCTTGAGGCCAACAAAGAAGGAAGGGAGGAAGGGAGAAAGGAAGGAAGGAAGGAAGGAAGGAAGGAAGGAAGGAAGGAAGGAAGGAAGGAAGGAAGGAAGGGTGATAAATTTGGGGGAACAAATATTAAATGGTAGCTATTTCTTTAGCTAGCACTTGGTTATAAAAGATGCTAGGCCAATTATGGGCTGGGGATACAACACCAAGAGATTTGGTGATAAACAGGTTTTCCCAGTTCACTTTAGAGGAATAATCAAAACCATGGTTAAGCTGTGTGGTTTAATTTTTTAGCACTTGAAAAAAAAATGTACAGTAGTTTGAAGTCAGTCTTTGCAAACCTCCACAGAGGTCAAAGATTTCATTCATACGTACAAAATTAGTTTACAAATTTTTTTTGGCAATTTTATCTTAGTAACCCGTTTTATCCTATTGCCATTGTCCCAACCATTGAAAAAGTTTACAATAATTTACATAGAAATATTTCAAAGTGCTTAAGAATAGTGATTGTTCTCTGGGATATGTACAGGTGGCCTATACAATGTATGTACAGGTGGGAATCACTATAACACAAGGTTCATTGCTGGAATATGGCTTTCTAGGGAAAGTGCATATTTGGCCAGAGATGGCAATACTGTCTAGAGATCCAAGGGTTACAGATACTTGGTAACCACATCCAAAGCTGAAGTATAATGTGACCAAGAATATTTACAAAAGTAATATAAAAATGGTCAAGTACACAAACTTGATCCGTGGAAAGATATCTTGATGTTCTTCCAGATGGGAGGAAGAAAGGAGACTTCAGCGTGGGCTCAGTTACCATTCTGGAGTGGGATGTTGTTGGCTTAGACCTCAGAGGTCAAGACTTACTCAGAGGTCAAGCCAGATCATCATCTGTGCTTACAACTGATATCTGCAGAGAAGAAAAAGGTTCAGGTGAGCTTGGTGGTTACTCCCTGTTAGCAGCTCTACGAAGTGGACTTGAGTTGGCCATTCACAGACACAAAGAACTGAAGGCCAGATACATGAATTGTATTGGTGTTCTCAACTTGAAAATCTGAAATCCAAAAGGGCTCTGAAATCTGAAATTTTCTGAGTACCACCATGACACTATAAGTAGAAAATTCCACACCTCGCCTTATATTATTGGTTGTGACAAAAATGAACACACATTAAAGTATATTGTAAAATACCTTAGACTATGTGTATAAGAATACATGAACCAAATGGATTTTTTTGTTCAGACTTTTTTGTATGCAAAACCTACAAAATCCATGCTCCCTAAAACAAATCCCCAACCCTGAATACTTCTACCATCAAGTATTTAAAATAAGGGTTAGTTAACCTATACCTGCTTGCTAGAAGAAAAAAACAAACAAACAAACAAACAAAAACAGTGTGCCTGATTCTAAGAAGTGTAAGTCTTGGAAACAAATGTGAAAAGACACCTAACGTGGACTGAACACTATTCCATGTTCCACTGGAGAATTGGCAAGGGCAGTGCTCCTGTTCAGCATGTTTCATTCAGCATGATCCTGAAGTATAGGCCGAATATGTACTTGGGTTTTGAGGGGAGGAACAAATGATTGCAGTTGCAGCTCCTGCGGAAAGCTGGCTCTCCTGGGTGGAATGGAACACCTCTTAAAGGAAAGCATTTAGTACTTTGGCTAATTGAATCTTACTCAAGCTATTGACTTTCAGCCAACTCCCCTATACACAGTCCTCACATGGCTTTAGCTATCCAGGATACAGGAATTGAAGTTTAAAAACAAGCCAGGTGGTTCATACTGCTACTTACATGTCATTTTTATAATCTAAAATAATGGTAAATAGGATTACCTGCCTTCCTCTGTGGGTGAGATGCTTATTGACTGTTTTATCGAGCCAGACATTTAGAATCTAACATGCAGCCAGTGGATAAAGTGTCCAGGGACTCCATAATCCTTCCCAGCCCAGGTACCAATAGCTAGAGGTTCTGGTCTCCTTTGAAGAGACTCATGTCAAGCCAGAGTAAAAACAGACAAAGCAGACTTACTGCTGGGTACGTGTGTCCCACAGAAGCACTGTGTCTACCAATGTCTATTGAGAGGTCCTCTTCAGTGGTCTTTAAGTACACAGGATTGTCAAAGTTCATGCTTTTCATGTTTTTATGTTGCCAATTCCGCCACATCAGGTAGCCACCTACTGCTGCCATTACCAAGAGCACTGAAAAACAGCAGAAGTGAAGTTTAATAGGAATGGATCCATGGTAATTGATGTTAATGAAAGTTCCATGTTTTAGGGAAAGTAGAATACAGATGACACAAAATTTTGAAATAAGTTCAGCCAAGTGGTTGTGTGACTATTTATACTGTGGCTTTACACACCAGGTGAAGTATAGCGTCCTGAGTCACAACCCTGGCCAACTTCATGAAAATCACAGAAGCCTTTGGAGTGCCAGTCAAGTGGTCCTGGTGTATTAGGGAAACCAGTAAGCTAGGTCAAAGGAGCCATTAAATCAAAGTATCTTAGAATTCACATGCCTGAAAGTAGCTTTAGAGGTCCCTTTCCCCTGAGTTTAAAAATCTTTAATTACTTTAAATTTATCCTTTATGGCCAGACAGTGGTAGTGCACACCTTTAATACCTGGCAGAGACAGGTAGGTCTCTGTGAGTTCGAGGTCTGGTCTATAGAACTATTTCCAGGGCTATACAAAGAAACCTCATGCCAAAAAGGAAAAAACAAACAAACAAACAAACAAAAACAAACAACAACCCCCCCCCCCAATTTACCCTTTATGAATTTTATAACTCTGTCAAAAAAGCATTTGAACCTTTGTTGACCTCTTTGTGAATCATTATATATAGCAAATGGGACTAGAACAAAATTCTTGCTAAACTAGCTTCCTCTATGTCGGGATAAGCAAGGCTAACAAGCTCAACCCAGAAAGCAGTAAGACCTTTTAGGCAATTGGTGAATGTTCACTGGTGTCCACTGTCATGTGAAAGATACTACTGAAGAGTAGGTACCAGCCAGTTGAGGTAGTGAATGCAATTCAGTGTCTCATGTGTTATAGCGTAAGAGACCACAGAAAGGCGGCTGTAGATGAACTAGAACTGTCCATCAAATCTAGATGAGAAGCGAATATACTTACAGAGAGGAAGAATGGCCCAGGCAGCTGAAGTTCCTTTTGGGGAAACACTGACCTCTGATACTGCTGTGGTCACGTTGATCCCTACAAGGACATATAAGGAATCAGTCTATCATGATTGGAATTAAGACTTAGAAATCTACCCATCAGGTAGATGTCTCATACCTTTGTACCTAATATTGATCTCTATTATCCACTATAATTCCATACCAGAAAAACTTGGGATTAGAATTATTTGAGTTACATGGCCATTTCATCAACAGATTTAAATAAGTCAGAGAAATCCAGGATACACAGGCTCTGAAATCTTTGGACTTTAGGCACAAGTAGCCAGTTGGGTAGTTAAAGGCTGCATTAATTATTTAAGCGGCAGTTAGTTGAGATTAACAGTTTGCAGTACTGGACCCAATACCTCCAGGAACCACTCCACTAGTACGTAGAATGTCTGTTGTGTTGATATCTTTTGTCTCACTGTAAGTCACAGGAGTTGAAGTACCTGGATTATAAAAACCAAGAACCTGGTTAAGGCTAAGGTTCCTGTGTGGCTGGCTACACAGTCCAGAGAAATCATATTGGAGGGTTATTTTAACTCCAGGAAAAGGAACAACCCACTGTAGAACTAAGTTGTAAAGTGGATGTATCTGAATGGAGAGAACTAGCCAGCTTCAAGCAAAAACCAGAAACACGAAATTTTGGGCAGGGCAGTCAGCATGTGGAATTTGACAACAAAGAAAGATTCACAGACACACAGATTCCCTCTCAACAAAACCACAGGCTCCTGAAGGACCACAGAGTTTCTAAAAATGCTCCGGTGTGCTAAACACACCAAGTGGTCCTGCACCTATTTTCTCGGGAAATCATGATGCAGAATGATGCTAATTAAGACATCACTGTGTGAGCACCTCACTTACAATAAGCAAGTTCAGCTCACTGCTTAACCAAAAGCTGAGAACAAAAATATTAAAATTCAAGTTCTGACTACCTGAGAGCTTAAATTTATGTCATCTATGAGGTCTGTAAGTATCTTGCAACCATGGCCTCCTTCCTCAAATGTCTTCAGTGTTTTTATTCTGCCCTTTGTGGAAGAGTCTAAGTACCTGAACATTGGCTAGCTCAGGGGTGTTACAGAGTGATGGGTACAAATTAGTGTGTGGTACATTGACACTTTGGTCATTGATAAACTCATCTGATATTGAAATGGGGCACATGTCATCTCCAATGTACTGATACGAATGTCTGTCACGCAACACTACCAGTATTCTAGAATCAATTTCAAAAGTGAACTACAACAGAATTTCTAGAATGCAAGCAAGTTGTCATAGCCGGTGTCTTTCAGTGCTTGTTATGTGTCTTGCTTGTGGCTGAGACACAGAAAGCCTTACTTTGACATGCTCGTCCATTCTCCTCGAGACTGTACCCATTGGGACAGGAACAGGTATATTTTGGAGAGTGGTCACTGATCTGTGGTGCTGGCAGGCAGAGGTATTCACATCCTCCATTCTCCATATCTTCTTCACACCAATTTTTACCTAGTCAGAAAAGAAAGGTCCTTTAAAATAGGCATTGCAATGTTAACTATCCATAATCTTGATAGAGCTTAAGTTTGTGTACTCTGTCAATCCTTCAGGTGAGACTAACATCCGTGAAAACTGTCCATCACTGATGTTGAATGGGTATCAATCAATGTACTGCAAACATGCTCTAAAGATACCAGAGTCAGAGGTTTCTTGGAAGTAGAGTAAGAGTTATGTCTTCCACTGGTTGATATGAAGGGAAGTGAAGGGCCAGGCCTAGCTCATGCTGTTTGTTCAAAGCTTAGAGTGAAGGTTCAGAAGAAGGAGACAAGTCATATTTTCCTGGCATTATATTGACTAACTCCTACAAAATGAAAGGGAGCTCAGCCACAGGGAGATATGAGGGTCTCATTTGGTAGACAAGGCGGTGTTCTGGGAAGGAGAAAACATGACTAGATACATTTGATGATTTGTTAAATCCTGTATAAGATGTGCCATGAGGAAGAATAGGTGTTATGGGTTAAGTTGTGTGTCTCTATAAAATTTGCACATTGAAGTCCTAACTGCCAATGTCTTAGAATGTAACCTTATGTGCAGATATGGTATTGACAGAGGTAATCAAGTTAAGATGAGGTCTTTAGGGTAGGTTTTAACCTCAAGTGTCCAGTGTCTTCAGAAGATGAAATATGGGCAACAGCATACATTTAAAAAAAAAAAAAGTGTGACTAGACACTGGGGAAAATGGCCATCTTCAAGCTGAGAAGAAAGGTCTGGGATAGAGCCTTCCCTCAAGTCCCTGAAAGGAACCAATTACTAACACCTTGACATAGGACTTTGAGTTTCCAGAATTGTGAGACAGTAAATTTCTGTTGTTTAAGGCACCCGATTTGTGGTACTTTGCTACAACAAACCTAGAAAATGAATCATAAGGAGAATCTATGGCCTGAAAGCTACTGTGCAAGCTTGTACAGTAGGCTTAGCAATGGGGATCCAGAAGAAATTGAGACAAAAGCTATGCCACTAACGGTTGAAAAGAGCCAAGAGCTGACTTGGAAGTCATTTTTCCAAGATGGCTGGGATGAGAGGCCAGACATCAAGTGTGGAGTTTAGCCTAGAGTTCAAGAGGACAAGAGGATATTTTAAAGGAACTTGAGTAGCTAAGGAGCCAGTAGGTAGTAGGAGCTAGATCACACCACTTCTTTAGCATGGTCATTAAGGAGTGGGTTTCTCATGTTACCTGGTGGCTGAACAAGTTCATGGTAGACAATGATGTCTTGGGCATCATTGAGGTTATTCACTAGAGTAGCCAGCTCTGACCCAGTGAACTTATTGGCACCATACACTGCTTCGTTTTCTCCATCTATCCAGTAGACGCGATCCTAAAACAGAACCCTGACAATTAGCATATACATCCAAGATTAGCACAAATCAAGATCTAATATCATGTTTTATTCATCATGTGATTAGGTAAGGTTATTGAATGGTTCTCTGAGACATTGGGTATGATGGGTAAGACTAGCAAGTTCATGCTTCTTGAAGTTCTTTGAGCACTTATTGTTCAATGTGTACCAGTCTTTAGGTAAAAGTTTTTCAGTTGCCTACTGTTCCCTCCTCTTCCTGTGCACCTGTTCTAAGAGTGTCCTCTTAGATGTGAGGAGCATGTCTTACCTCAAATATTGTGAGTGCAAGTGGGTGAGCTAGGAACTCCAGAGACTTGAGCACTATCCTACGATCTTGGCCATCCAAGTCCACACTAGACAGCATGTGCAACTTGGAATCAAGCCAGTAGAGGCGGCTTTTGACGAGGTCTAGGCAAGAAAATAATTGATACAATATGAGCTGCTGATGCTCTGGCTTCTACTTAAAAATATCCAAAGAATCTATTCTGGTTTCTGGTTTCTTTTCTATCAGGAGTTCTTAATGGGGACACCGTAATACTTGTGAAGCCAGTGATAGAACCTGTATCTGCATTTCCTCTGCAGGGGGCCAATGGGATTTCTGAGACTCAAAGTCATTGACTGGGGATACATTACTTTATAGAAAGTGTTTTTTAAAATAATAAAGGCTTGTATTTTTCACTTCTTCCCAGATAATTCAGAAGGAAACAGTTGCAAGTTACCACCCAGGAAAGGCTAAGGCACCCATGCCTGTTGTGTTCCATATGAAAACCCCCAAAGATCCAAGATACACTGAGTTTCCATTGTCTCTTAGACCAACTAGCTGACAAGCCAGCCATCCTGGCACCTGTAATTTGTTAAGTCCACCATGTTTGTTCAGCCCCTCTCTCCGGCTACAGACGGAACTAGGAGCTTCATCTCAGATTTACAATGAGCATACATTTAAACACGATGAAAGGAGTTACCAGTGAAGGAGCAAGAAGGACATACATACCAAGTGTAATTCCATTAGGCCATTGGATGTCCTCGGTCACCAGTGGATGCCTATCAAATCCATTCATCCCTGCTTTTTCTATTTTAGCTGGCTCGCCCCAGTCTGACCAATAGACAAAGCTGGGAAGAATTAAACCAGAAATGTTCCTTAGTGGCTGAGAAGAAAGAAAGCTGTGACTTAAATCCAAAGTTTAAAGGGGGCACAGAAAACTCTTGTGCTAGAGGCTCTCAAGATAAAGGCTGATGCTTAAGGCTCTAACTATGTTTTGAGTACATGAAATAGAACAGCGAGAATGGACAAGGGTTGGAGGCACAGCTTGGTGGTAGAGCACCTGGCTTGCCATGCATGAGGCTCTGGATCTACTCCTCAGGACGTTAGGAGACAATAATATAATGTCCAAGTTATAGCTGTGTTAGTCTGTGTTGGTCTGATGTGTAAGTATCAGCCCAAAGTTCCAAGGTTGTACATTTCCTTTCTAAAGGCATATTCTTTCAGATCCATGAAGGATGCCTTTTCTGTAAGCTCTATAGAAGGAGCTTGGGGATTATGTTCTAATAATATTTCACAGGGACCAACTGTGATGACTATAGTCGACTTTTTCCAAGCTGCCTACCTCGGTGAAACATTTTGACAATAGTCTGTTCCTTTCAATTGAATTTTCACACAATTTACATTTTTAGATAGATGGAAGTCTTGGGAGGGGGCAGGATTATACAAATACCAGTGTTTTCTTTGAGTCCTAGATTTGACTACTCAGAGCTAACGAACCCAGAAAAGTTCTCTCTCTCTCTCTCTCTCTCTCTCTCTCTCTCTCTCTCTCTCTCTCTCTCTCACACACACACACACACACACACACACACACACACACACACACATTATTTGTGCAGAATCTGGGTGGACAAAGGATTCAGACATCACTTTTAGTGTATGTCATACATGAAATTTAAAGCCTCACTAATGCCATCATGCAGCTAGACAGTCAGGAGTGAGACTGGAAGGCACATTGTGCACAAGGGCTGCCCCAGGACTGCTCTGTATTTTGTTACTCACAACATTTTTCTTTTTACTAGTGTACCTTCATTATGCATCATGATTGGTCTCAAGAAGATATTTTCATTCAAGTTTATCATGTACACAATGGAATTTTATTTACCCATAAAGAGGAAGGAAATTATATCATTTTGAGGAAAATGGAGGCAACTGGAGGTAATCATATTAGGTATAGTAATACTCCAACAACAAATATCACGTCTTTTTTTTCCTACTTGTTGATCCTAGATTTCATAAAGATACATAAATTTGTGCGTGTGTGTGCATGTGTGTGTATGAGAGAGAGAGAGAGAGAGAGAGAGAGAGAGAGAGAGAGAAAGGGGGAGAGAGGAGACATGAGATGAGGCAAGAAAGGGAGTTAGCTGGAGGTATACAGGGAAAAGAGGGATGGGCTGAACAATGAACAGTGTCATTGATGTCTTGAACCAGATAATTCTATTCCTGGGCACTCTTAGGATGCATGAGAAAAGCTCCCAACCTACATGGCTAGCACCCAAAAGGCTAAGTGAAGGAAAACATAGAATACGAACCCAGACAATGGGTCCACAGCTATGGAGGCAGGCTCTTGCAAGTCAGAATTAAACAGGAACTTCCTCTTGGCTCCGTCTAGGGTAGCTACTGAAATAGTCTTAGAAGCCGCATCAGTCCAGTAGATGGTCTTGTACACCCAATCAACAGCAATGGCTGCAGGATTATAGACATTGTCGATCATTTTAAAATGTCTACCAACCTTGTCATCAATTGAGGCACTGAAACAGAATAGGTCACAAGAAATTTAAAAGTTGTCACCATTGGACCCTGGAGAATGGACTTTCTGCTTACAAAATGGTCAAAGATTTTATTCAGAAAGGACCTTAGGAACCCCACAGCTCACCACTAAAATTATTCAGCCATTTTGCTTAGGGATGGAAAATTAGCAATATTGTAGCCTGTCTAGTTATGTATTCTAGTTGCAAGCAAAGCATTTAACTCAGCTGCCATCATCCCAGGTCTACAGTTACCACTGAGGAAAAGCTACTACCATCATTTCTGTTTGTAGCAAGAGAAGACAGTTTAGAACTATAGAAGGAGAAAATATGAGGAATTCAGATGTCATCTGCAGGCACTCTCGCCTTTTCCTTCATGGACAATGATTCATTCCTAAATAACAGCTGACAGTAACTTATTAGCTGGAAAACCAGTGTTGGGTTTGTACTCCCAATTGACTAGATGGTAGACTGGAGCTAGAGATAAGAGAAGCCCCATTCCCTGCCCCAATCCTTTCCACAGGCCCAATGACAGTGACTTATATGTCCAGATGTTAGGAATGCAAGTGGAAGTTACCTGAAGATGGCCTTTTGGCTTAGATCAGCCCAAAATAGCTTCTGAGCTGCAATGTCAGCATCGAGAGCCACCGTGTTTCTTAGTTGTTCTACAAGTTGGATGTATTCCTTCCTCTCTAGGCCAATCTTCCTGATGTCTCTTCGATTGGTGAAGATCAGACTTGGCTCTCTGCCTTAAGACATAAGCCAGGTTGATTTAGTTTTGCTATAAAGCAAGATTTTCTAAGTCACTGCTTCTCCACAGAGGACCACTTCTAAAGATACTGCTGAACATCTCAGTAGTACCCAGCCTGGAGTTCAAGCCCCCTGGGCCTGTAAGTACTTCTACCCTATTTAGGAAGGCAGTCCTGGGGTTACAGCACTCAACAGTAGGGTGGCTGATAAACAAGATATTTGTTTGCATTGAACTCAGTTCCAGAAGCAAAAAGGAAGCAAATATGGAGACTCTTTGTAGTATCCTATGCAAAAGGAAAGACATAGGCAGATGCATGGGAAGGTGATCTGCCTTAAGTTATCCTGCTGCCCTAGTTTAGTAGCATTGCTCTGGAGTATGACTTTATGTGAAGGTTGACTGCTGCAGTCACCGGCTGTATCTTCTAGAATCACTAACTCATAAAGGTACCAGAGCAACACAAGCCCAAGTCCATTTACCTACTGCCTTGCACACGCCAGTGGCAAGATCCATTTGATAGCCACGGCTACATTCACACTTGTAACCGCCTTTTAAGTTGATACAAATTTGACTGCAGATCCCCGGATTTTGGCATTCATCAATATCTAGGAGGGAAATTAGAATTAGTCTTGCTGTTCCTCTGCCTTTACTAGATGCATGTCGCCCTTTCCCATGTCCTCCAGGGGCCAGGCTCTTTGCTTCAACTCACCTCCACAGGTTTTCCTATCTATCAGTTCAAACCCAGCTGCGCAGTCACATTCATAGCCTATAACTAGGTCTTTGCAGATATGGGAACAGCCACCATTATTGACCAAGCATTCATTGATATCTGGAATAAAAGGGTAGCAAAAGTCACCTGGCAGCTTAGTCTTGGTTTTTAATATAATATTTTAGATTTGTTCTTTGAGACTTCCATATACAGATACAATGGATTTTGTTCATATCTACTGCTCCATACCCCATCCAACTCTCCAAAGATGTTGCACAAACATCACCCTCCCAACTGCAACTGCTCATTTTGTTTTCTGTTTCACAACCCAGAGTCCAAATTAGCATGACATCTTATTCTTAATTGATAGTTGTCTTATTCACATTCAAACTCAGGCTGCTGCTGCTGCTGGCCTTTCTCAGTTTTGTGGATTCAATGTTTCAGGCTGGATGGTAGGTGGCCAGTTAGTTGTGCAGGATTTACTCACGTTGCTATCATGTTTAGTTATCTTAAGGAGTTCCTAAACTCAGGCTTAGTTTGCCACTGGGTGGAACCCCATGTCATAAGACTTTATTGTCGAGCTTATTATGATTGAGTTTTAGTTCATTTTGAATCCAACGGGATATCAAGCAGGGTCCAAACAGCATTAGCTCCGGCCTCAAGCAAGCCCCTCACTTACTGCATTCCTTCAGGGGCTCATCACTCCAGTCTCTGCAGTCCTGCTCCTGGTCACACACTTTGCTGATGTCTATGCATTCCCCACTTCTGCACTTGAACTTTCCAGGGCCCAAGCACTGATTGACTATAAAACCAAACACAGGAGAGAAGTTCCCTTGCTGGTCTGACCGGCACAGCCAACGGTCTACTGAACATGATGGAGAGAACCTCACCGTTTTTGCAGTTGACTTCATCAGAGCCGTCAACGCAGTCTCGGATGCCATTGCACTGCCTGCTGCCGTGGATGCAGCTACCGTCTTCACACTCAAACTGGTCAGGTCTGCAGGTGCGAGAAGCTGTGGAAGGAGGTAGCATGATGGAATGAAGCCAGCCAAAGGGTCCCAGTCGATAGGTGGAAGAGAACTAGAAAGTTACTTACGGCAGTTGACCTCATCACTGCCATCCTTGCAGTCAGGGTCTCCATCACACCGCCATTTTTTGTGAATGCACTCTCCAGAGCCACACTGGATCTCGCTGGCAGGACATTTTGTATGTATCACTGGCTGACGGCCACACTGTTCAAGAGACTCGTCTGACTGGTCGGAACAATCTGCATCATCATCACACACCCAGCTGAGGGGGATGCAGGAAGAGGTGCTGCACTGGAACTCATGAGCACCGCAGGTCGGTGGTGCACAGTCCAGCTCATCACTACCATCATCACAGTCATCCTGGCCATTACACACAAAGTTCCTGGAGACACAGCGGCCACTGGAGCAAGTGAACTCATCAGCACTACATGTTATGTTGCCTGTTAGAGGGAAGATGTCCCATTGAAAGTGCATCAGCATTTGTTTTTAATACAAGACTCTCATCACCAAATCAAATATATTGATCTTTGATGAGTAACTTTAGCTTTCGAACTTAAAAGCTATAGCACTGTTATATTGAGAACACGTTTCTGAAATATGACAAAACAGTTTCACAGTATAAAATAAGATGCAGCCATACTATATATATAAGAGCAGAAATAAAGGACCAAGAAAACAGTAGAAGGCTAGAAACTAATTTGAGATGAGACCCACAACTGACACTTAAAGGGACAGTGACCAATATCTTAAGCTGGTATCAGGGACTTCATTTTGGAAGGCAGAGTTATACCTAGACCAACCTATTGTATGTCAGCCCAAACCACATCACTAGCTGAGAATATATCAGCTATATATGGGCAATGTAAAATGGATATTAAGGCATTATCCAAAAAGAAACAAACCAAAGAACATTCTACATGGTTCCTTTCTTTTGGGTTCTTTAAGTAAACATTAGGAAAACCATCTCAATAATTTTCAGATTTTTTTTCCACTGCTAGGACCAGAATCACAGCCTAGCAACTCTGCATGCTAGTCATGACAAAGTAGTCACAGTAGCCAGTTTAGGTTTTGGTTTAAATTCCTGCCAAACATACCAAGGTCACAATTTGGTGGTAATTGGTGAAAGGAGACCACGACTCTCTTGGGAAGCAAAGTGTAGATTTGCGAGGGAAATGTTTGGCAGCTCCAGGGCTTGCCATGGCAATGGATGAAGCTCGATTCTATGACTGAACATGAAACTCATTGGACTAGGTGCAGTGGGATTGCCCCCACAGAGTGACTTGTACATGCCAAACTAGTGTTTGACCTGCAAGGACCCTGAGCTCCAGACTAGTGTCTCACCTGCAAGGGCCCTGAGCTCCAGACTAGTGTCTCACCTGCAAGGACCCTGAGCTCCAGACTAGTGTCTCACCTGCAAGGACCCTGAGCTCCAGACTAGTGTCTCACCTGCAAGGACCCTGAGCTCCAGACTAGTGTCTCACCTGCAAGGACCCTGAGTTCCAGACTAGTGTCTCACCTGCAAGGACCCTGAGCTCCAGACTAGTGTCTCACCTGCAAGGACCCTGAGTTCCAGACTAGTGTCTCATCTGCAAGACCCTGAGCTCCAGACTAGTTTTTTTCATTTGCAAGGACCTTAAACTCCCTTGGATATTACAGCAGCCTGAAGTTAGGCTCAGCAATTAGAAACCTAAAAAAAAGTTGGACTCAGGTTTAGAAGCACTGTGAAGGAGGAGTAGGTTGCAACAACACTCAAAGCAATGATTTTCAACCTACAGGTTGTTCTCCAGGGCCTCACCTTTAACATGGAACACTTCATTATAGACACCCCAAGAATATAAGTGTGAAAGAATAGGAAATAGTGCTAGCATTCAGAGACAGGAATCATCATAGGACACAAAGGTTGGGTAGACTTTAGCTATCTGCTGGCAATATGTTAGGCCATGCTTCTATGCTAATGTACCAATAGATTCTAGTTGGCAGAAATGCTTGTATCACACTCAAGTAACTTGTTCCAAAAAGCCGATCTAACTAAATCTTTGAATGTGTCTGCTGGCCCCATCACCTTCTAGTTTTATTGAGCCAAATGGAAGGAAGACCCATGAATTATTGTCATAGAAGAAAAAAGTCCACAGAGCTGCAGCCTTACTAAGCTACACTAAATGTACTATGCTGGATGTAAGCACCAAAATGACTTCTTTGCTTGCTTCTATCTGCCTGGAAGATGCACCAGGCAGTGGCCAATTACCAGGAATAGGCCCTTCACAGTTTTATGGTGGCCAGGAAGGACCAATATTGAGCAGACAGCAAAGCACCGAAAAGTGTCTCAGTGGCACTGTGTCTTCGGGCTTACGTTAGCATCCCTTGCCCACCTTTCTTTAGGGAAAGGGTCTCTGGGGTATGCCACTTCACACTGGTCTTCTTACCACAGTTTTCTTCATCTGCTCCATTGTCACAGTCACTTTCACCATCGCATCTCCAGGACACTGGGATACACTGAGTAGAACGGGCGCCACAGCTGATTTCATTTATGCGGCATGTTCTCATATCTGTTGATGACATACAGTCTCAAAAGAGCCTCCAAACTGGTCATTGCAAAGCCGCTGCTCCTGTGCTGCCTGGAAGTGCAACACCTGGGACTCAGTGGTCAGGTACTCGGGGCACACTGACTAGTGGAAGCCAGGCAGCTCCTTCGCCAGCTGCGTCCTTAGAAGCTATGCCAAGCAAGGCCACCTGGCAGCATACCTGAGAACCTTGACCAGGTCACTCTTTCAAGGTTCTGCGGCATGCTCAGTTCTGGCTTTTGTTTTCCTTGGCACGATTAAGCTGGTTTGTTGGCCTGTTCCTAGTCCATTACTTATGTTTGGATATCAGTGGGCACACCAGATATCATTACCTAATCCTGACTCTATTAAAAGTCAGATGGGCTAATACCTATGAAACCTTCCATGGAATAGTAGCCTTCCTAGGCCTCCATTTACATCTTTCTTTATTTATGCAAAGCAGGAATATATCCTGATTCTTGATTTTACCATTTCATTAACCCCTGAAACATGGGGCTGAATCTGTGTAGATCCTGTCTATGACCCTCAGGTTTCTAACTCACTGACAAAATTGTCCACTTCTTGGTAGAAAATAACCACCTTGGTTATTTTCATAATCATATCCTTAACCTAAACTTGGTTCATGCCAATCCTATTTCTTCTGTGTCAACAGGTCTCTACTGCGATGAGTCTTCAGACTTTCCGGCATCCTAGCATCCAAATGATCCCAGTTTATTTGGTCTCAACACTCCTTTCTCTGTGGTTTGTGGAATTGCCCTGCACATCAGCCTATGGGCAGAGAGATATATTTGTACCTTTATGAAGTTTTTCTTATTCAATAACAAACTCTATGGCCCCTGCGTTAGGTTATACATTTGTTAAAATCCCCAAACTACCCTATTACTAACCACCTTGCTGTTTTAATAATAGCATGTTTTCATAGTACAAAAATCTGTGCATTTCAAAGCTTATGTGTGACCCTTAGGAAACCTTCATATCTTGACTTAAATTCTAGCTTCAGGGGACCATCTACTCAGTTATTGTCAAACAGTTGAAATCTATGCACCTAGTCAAGGAGTTCTTAATTGAATCTGCTGGCTTCAGTCTTAAGTATTCAAAGGCAAAGCTACCCAAGAGAATGTCAGTCTTGTTAGACTAGGGAGAGCAGTCTTTAAAGGAGATGGAATAACTGTTAATAGCTTGAATGACCTTCAAGTCAGTTGGCCTCAAGTTCAAGGCAGGCAAAGAAAAATGAATGCCAAGCAATCGATAAAGCATCACTTAGAACGGAGACAGAACAGCACAAAAGAGGTCAAGCCCAAAGCAAGTCAAGGCACACTCACGGCACTGTTCGGGGCTTTCATCAGAACCATCTTCACAATCAGGGTCCCCATCACACTGCCATCTGTTAGGAACACACTGGCCGTTTTTGCACACGAAGTCAGACTCAGCACATGTCTTCTTTACTACAAGAGTTTATTCTCAGAGTTAGAATTCAAGTCAATGACCCCAGACCCCAATTTTCATATTAAACATAATTTGGTATGTTTTCCTTCAAAAGTAATGCTGAAACTGTTGATCATATTCAACTGTTGGCATCTTTAGAAAGCTCATCTTTTTCCTCATAGGTTTCAGAGGAGGTAGTTATTCATTGGAGAGATTTGGAGGACAATAAACTGAAGGAAAGACAAAGGCTGTCCGTTGTCTTATGACCCAGGGATGTTTAAAATGAACTAACCGATCTGTTTACAATGTTAACACTATGGATTTCTTCCAACTCATTCACAAGCTCGGAGGTGCTTTTTTCCAAGTCCATTTTCTGTCCCTAAAATGGAACACTTGAGAGTAGGCAATTTATAAAGGAAAGAAATTTATTTCAGCTCAAGCTTCTGAAATGGGAATCCTAAGAGCATACCACTAACACCTGCTTAGCTTTGGGTGAGGACATCGTGCCTTGCTTTCAGCCCACTCTCTTAGTAATTAATCTGGTCCAGGGAGAAAGGATTGATTCCCTCTCGTTGATCTAATCACTTCTTAAATGCCCTGCCACCTCTCAACACCATACTATTAAAAATCAAACTTCAGCATGAGCTCCAGAGGAGACAAACCATAGAAAAGGTTTTAACAATCAAGCACTCCATCCTCTGACTAGCTCTTAGGATAACGGTTTACTGTGGAGTGAATATGTGTGCCGTCATAAACTTCATATCCTGAAATCCTTACAGCACTGTTCTAGGAAGGAGGACTTGAGGGAGGTGACTAGGTCAGGAGGACAGAGACTTCACAGGTGGGATTGATGCCCTTGTTAGAAACATTAGTGCTTGTTTGTTCTCCCTCTCCCTCTCCCCCCTCTCTCTCTCCTCCTCCCTCTTCCTCTCTCTCAATCTCTCTCTCTCTCTCAATCTCTCTCTCTCTCTCAATCTCTCTCTCAACCTCTCTCTCTCTCAACCTTTCTCTCAATTTCTTTCTCTCTCAATCTCTCCCTCAACCTCTCTCTCTTGCAATCTCTCTCTCTCAACCTCTCTCTCTCTCAATCTCTCCCCCAACCTCTCTCTTGCAATCTCTCTCTCTCAACCTCTCTCTCTCAATCTCTCTCTCTCTCTCTCTCTCTCTCTCTCTCTCTCTCTCTCTCTCCCCCCCCCCTCTCTCTCCCTTTCCTCTACCAGTGAGAAAATAGCCATTGCCAGGTGGTGGTGGCACACACCTTTAATTCTAGCACTTGGGAGGCAGAGGCAGGCAGATCTCAGTGAGTTTGAGGTCAGCCTGGTCTATAGAGCTAGCTCCAGGACAGCCAGGACTGTTACATGGAGAAACCCTGTCTCAAAACCCCCCCAAAACCCAAAACAGAACAAAACAACCAAAAAAAAAGAAAAAAAAAGAAAAGAAAAAAGAAAGAAAGAAAGAAAGAAAGAAAGAAAGAAAGAAAGAAAGAAAGAAAAGAAAAGTCACCTGTAATTCAGAAAGAGGGCTTTTATCAGACACTGGATCTGCCACCTCTTAATTTGGGGACATCCTAACATCCAGAACCATAACATCAGATTTCCATCATTTAAGCTGCCCTCCCTACCTGTGGTATTTTTGTCACAGCAGGGTAAACCAAGATTATTTCAGGGACATTCTTCACAAAACATGCACTTAGTGTAGAGGTATGCTGATGCTCCTGAACTCAATACTGCCACTCCAATGGGTCAACCAGGGCAGAGGAACTCATCCACTAGACAAACTTAACGCCAATTAGAATACTTACAACAAGTGGTAGAACTTGGAATTCAAAGAGATTTCAGGCCTCCAGCCAACGTTTGGTTTAACATCAACCAACTGAAAGTTACTGACGCTGCCAGCACTGAGTCCCATAATTCACAGCTCCCAAACAAATAGCCTAAGGCAAAATATCAATTCCACTAATTCTTCCTAGGGCAGGACTTAGAGTTACAATACAACATGTCATCCATTCATTAGTCCAGGAAAGTAAAGACAAACCAATCAAGCAGCTTGGTCATGGTACCCACGAAGGAGTCCTAGAATCTCAAAGTCTTGCCAAAGCAACCAGATAAGACACCCACACCCTGTGAAAGTCTTTCTAGATTGGATTCTTCCATACATGTATGTCTATAATTTCTGCTTCAACTTCCATTTTAAAGCATCACTCTAATCAGTATTCTGTGTTTGTAAATCAGCCAAAGTCTGAAGCATGTTGCAAATTTAAAAGAGATCCCTTAGCATGGGGTTTAAGCTAGGTGGAGGTCTTGGAGGCTAGGGCTTACTCTTTGGCTACTCTTGTTCAGCCTTTAAACTTGGGAGATAGTCAGTTTGTAACATTCAACGTGGACTGATGAATTATGATCCTAAGGGATTGTTCATATCCTTGAACTACATAGCTAAGGGACCAAGGAAAGGCATGCCAGCTCATTATTCACCCCTGTTTCTAAATCACCATTACACAGTGTTAAC
This sequence comes from Onychomys torridus, assembly GCF_903995425.1. Lineage (NCBI taxonomy): Eukaryota > Metazoa > Chordata > Mammalia > Rodentia > Cricetidae > Onychomys > Onychomys torridus. Next base: position 145,578,443 of record NC_050443.1, on the reverse strand, counting down.
ACAGCAAATGCTATCCAAGGCTGGTGTTCCCCTGGGCCCATATGCAAACAGAGGCCAGGCTATTGGGCCTGTTGCTGGAATTCAACCCATGATCACCTCTATAACTCGCAAAAGTAAGAACAGGGGAATGGCCATAAAGAAAGCAGATGGTTTTGCAAAGTGGAAAATGTCATGATGATATGAAAGATCAGCTATGCAATAGAGAGTCTGAGCAAAGATAAATAAGGACACATCTTCATAGAGTTCATCTTTCTCAGTTCTGGGCGTACACTATAGGGGCAAAGAAAAGATGTTCAAATCACACACTGACAGGAAGATAGAAAGTGTTCCACAGGGGAGGAAAGCCAAAAGATACTTACTTCGGGAACCCACAGAAGCAAGTGATGTGGAATCGACATTCAAACTGATTATACTAGCTTTAAAGCTTGAAAGTGAGCCCTCCCAGAAACTACAACCAAGTACAGGTCAAAGGTCAGATGGGGAAGTTGGAAGGAGGCTTTGTAAGTTTTAATATGTAGTTTTTCCATTTCAAACATACATATAAGGATGCTTTGGGCATGCTTGCACTTTCTCTGCTTACCGCCATACCTGGGATCCAGCAACAAATCTGCCCATCATTGTGTTTAAATTATCCCACCTCAAGTGATCTTGATTTACTATGCTGTTCACCTACCTCTTTCCCTTGCCCAAATTCTTCTACTATGGGGCTGGTAAAGAGTATTTATGCAGAAGAGACTTAAAGAAAATCCAGTCACTGCTCCTACAGTGACCCAGGTGTCTCTGCTGAGGTAGATGATAAAACTGTCTATAATAGGAAGTATAAAAATTTCCCCGTTGCATGATTTCTCAGTAGCCTTGCCCCTTCAGAGAACAGCAGAAAAGAGGTCCTCCTAGTGAGATATGTATTGAGACAACTATATTCTCTGGGCCACCTAGAAATAGCAGGGAACTCAGTGCTTTGTGGAGCAGAAACACACGATGGAAAAGGATAGCACAGGAGAACTATTGTTGGTCTTGAGACTGGAGGTAAGCTTTTTCAGAATGGATTTTCAGAACTGTCACGGTCCCTTGGGTATTGCCACCTAGGATGATGTCTGCATCTTTTTAATGATGATAAAGACGCAGGTAATGGCATAATGACCATGGCAGTCTGTAAAACTCCACATGGCCTTTCCTTCTCTTCTCTTCCCACATGCTGGGATATGCTTGTACCTCCACATTCTGCATTGTATGTACCATCTTTCAAAAGGCAAATGACAGTGGCCACACTAATCTCCCTACTCCCCACTGCTTTAGGGTTTTTATAACACAGAACAGAGGGATGAAAGAGTAAACGTCAGCAAGAATTCCAGGTCTTTGTGATCTTGACATACAGTCCTCAGCTATTCTCTGTGACATGACATTATGGGGCCTATATGCACAGGCATTTCTCACAGGGACCTTTAGACAGTTTCTGGTCAATGGTATGCTGTGGCAGTCACATTCATTTGGAAAGAGAATGTCTTCTACCCTGCCCAATGCTTTCACATAAGCAAGTATTGTGAGCAGAGAATTAGAAGAATCCTTATCTGATCTTGGACATGTGCTGGCATGTCATTTCTATGCCAGAGTCAGTTAACTTCTGAAACTTTAGGGTATTTTTTAGTGTCCATAGCTAGCTTTGTGGATCAGAGCCATTTGTGAATTTAAAGATATATTCATTGCATTTATGTGTACATGTGTGTGTCTGTATAATTGTATGGTGTGTGTGTGTGTGTGTGTGTGTGTGTGTATTATTGCCCTGGAATTGAACTCAGGCTCTCTGGAAAAGCTGTACACAGTCTTAACCTCTAAGACATCGCTCCGCATGTCTTCCCATTTGTAAATGTATAAAGTTACTTTTAAGCAATCTTCTTTCTTCTTCTACATCTGTTCTTTTCTTTTCTTTCTCAACTTTCTATAGCACACGCTTGTCTGAGGTAAGATAAATCAGGTCTTGTCATGTGAAAGAAATTCCACTTGGTAGTCAACATTCCATATTCAAGTTGACTACCTCTTGTCAAATATTCGATTATATGCCTCCCGACCAGTATAGATTCATTGGGCTCTGATTAACAGCAATACTTTAAAGTGGATTTTATTTATAGGATCTTAATACATTTGTAGAAACTAAAAGAACATCTGCACATTTCAAAAAAAATGCACAAGTCTGCTCAAGAACTGAAGTGAGACCACCAAAGTCTTTACTTACCACAGTTCTTTTCATCGCTGCCATCAACACAGTCTTCATCTCCGTCACATTTCCACAGCAGAGTAATGCAGCGGCCATTTGTGCACTGGAATTGGGAAGTATCACATTTGGCTTTTTTCCCTAGGATGAGGAAGGGACACTGAGCAATACATGCATAGAAGGTAAGTTAGAGATACAAGTTCCCCGAAGCTCATGGGTAGAGACAGCTACAGACTCAGCAAGCTGGAACATTGTAGGGGCCAGCCTTGACTGGGTTTGGGGGCCATGAACAACAGTAGCAGAGTCCTTCACTGGTCAACAAACTAAAACTGAACACTACATTTCCAGCCTTTCTCACAGAGAAGCACAGCTGAGATACCAGGCTCCAGCTAGTGGAATGCAAACAGAAAAGGATTATACAGCTTCTAAGAAATCCAACCACATACTGTCCAGAGATGTTTTAGTCAGTATGTCAACATGTACCTCATCTCCAACGGTGGCCATAAAATTGTGATGGAGCAAAATAATTCCCAGCATCTAGAGAACATACAGCTGAAGAACCAGCAAGAGAAAACGACAGAAGACAAAGAACCACCTCTGACAGCGGAAGGGTTAGGAGAAGACTTCAGACTTTGAGTAGCTCACGAATGCGTTGGAAAACATGGACACCCAACACCAAGATGTCCTCACTGACAGAGAGGGATTTCATAGAGAACTGTCTGATTGACAAGAAGATACAGAGCAACCAAGCCACAATGACATACTTCTGTGAAGTGTGAAGGAAGAATCTGCCCCAGAGAGAGCTCTTGTCCCCTGCCTCAGGAGAGAGTCCCAAAGGCCTTTCTGTTGTAGGGAAGAGCTGCATGCACATTAATGCCCATAGGGTAAGATACTGGTAGGCCTGGCCCTCTCTGGGCCTAGGAGAAGATGGGTGTTTATGTTTAGTTCTTAGGAAAAGTTTTCATACACACACACAAACACACACACACACATACACACAATAGAGAAAAGCTTATAGAGTAAGCATATAAAGAAAATATTTTTGTGTAGCTGTACAGCATGTGTTTTAAACTATTATCAGAATTTAATATTTTTTTTAAAATGGGCCAGTGAGATGGCTCAGTGGTTAAAGGCGCTTGCTGCCAAACCTGATCACCTGGGTTCAAGCCCTGGAACCTATGGTGGAAGGAAATGAACACAGAAATTTTTTAACGTTTAAAAAGAAAAATAAGGATAATTTATCATTGGAGACAGAAATATTTTTATAAACTTTTTCTAAATTGAAGGCCCACTAAGCATACAGTATTTCTAAAGTAATGGCAATGTTGTAGGCCTTGACTTTCACTTACCATTCACTCACAGGCTCACTCAGAGCAACTTCCAACCCTGCAAGTCCATCTGTGATAATCATCCTATATGGAGGCACCATTTTAATCTTTTACAGATATATTTTCTGTACCTTTTCCATGTGTAGATATATTTGGACACACATATACTTGCCATTGTGTTACAGCTGCCTACAGTGTTTAGTGCAAGTACCATGCTGTATACAAATAGCCTAGAATCAACAGTCTAACCCACAGAGTTGAGGTATCAAGTCCCCCAAACCACTGTGGTGGTCTGAATGAGAACGGCCCCCATAGGCTCATAAATTTTCATGTTTGGTCCCCAGTTAGTGGCACTGTGTGGGAAGGATTAGGAAGCTTCCGAAGCCCACACCAAGCCCAGTGCCAGTCTCCTCCACCCTCTCTCTACCTGATGTCTGCAGATGGGTCAGGATGGAAGCTCTCAGCTACTGGCCCAGTGCCATGCCTATAGCTGAAAGTTTTCCTGTGTCCCACTCGGTCCACAGCCACTCAGACCCAGGTAAACACACAGAGGCTTTTATTAACTAAAACTGCTCAGCCATTAGCTCAGGCTTACCATTGACTAGCTCTTACATTTAAACTCAGCCCACTTCTGTTAATCTATATGTCGCTACATATTCCATGGCTTTACCTGTGTGTCATTACATGCTACTCCCTGGACAGTAGGCTGGCTTTTCCTGACTCAGCCTTTCTCTTCCCAGAATTCTCCTTGTCTGCTTATCCTGCCTATACTTCCTGCCTGGCTGCTGGTCAATCAGCATTTTATTAAACCAATGTACAAAAGCATTATTCCATAGCACACACCTGTCTGCCAGATGCCGTGCTACCATGATGGTCATAGATTAGCCCCCCTGAAACTTAAGCAAGCCCACCAGTTAAGTACTGTCTTTTATAAGTTGGTTTGGTCATGGTATCTCATCACAGTGACAGGACAGTGACTAAGACAATGTCGCTGTGTGTTTAAGTAAAGGAGAAATGAATAAGTCCTTAGGACTTCTCTCATTCATCATATGATGATGTGATGCATGGCTATATCTCTAAAAGAATAGGGAACTCAGAGGTTGGGGATTTAGCTCAGTGGTAGAGCACAAGGCCCTGAGTTCAATCCTCAGCTCTGGCAAAAAAAAAAAAAAAAAAAAAAAAAAAAAAGGGAACTCCTTCTTCTGTTTCATCCTTTTTCCTTCTAGAGGTGAGATGGCTGAGCAAGAAATGGCATTTGCTACTTACCTTGAGACATAAGTTTTATTTCTAGAACCTATAGGGTAGGAAAGAACTGATTCCTGTTTGTCCTCTGACTTCCTATGTACGCTATGGTACCTGTATGCATACATAGACACACCCAACTACATAAGTCTAAAAAATTGGACATGGTGGCTGCAATAGCGATCTTGGGCCAATAGAATCAGTCCGAGATTAATGAACCTAGCTATGTCAGAGACACAAGGGGCCATCGCAAGACCTCTGGACCCTTCTTTGCATAAACTGCATGTGTTGCCAACAGCATTCACACACCCCTAATCCATTAATAGCATTTCCTGGCCACATCCACAGCTTTGTTCAGGAGTGACACTACTATGACAAACAAGAAAGCAAAGGACCTGTGAGGGCGGCAAGCGGAGGGCAGAGATGATGGGTTAAATGGTTCTGCGTCTTAAAACTGAGGTTTCCTTCGGAAAACCCGTGATTACAAACCAGCTCCAAAGGCAGGGCCAAAGCACCAAGAAAGCCTGGTTGGGAGGCAACAGGGTGCCAATCTTAACTCAGTGATGCGACAAAGGAGAGCAAGCTAGAGCCTCAGACCTGACTCTGCTTTCCTGAACTCAGTTTGGCTCATTATGGACATACCATTTACAGAGGTGTGACAGGACAGTTTGGGTGCTTTTGTCATGAGTACTTCTATCCTTCTGCTTTGTGACAAAAGGTGCAACTCTTGTCCCTTAAAGGCCTCCCTCAAATACACTGCATAGACTTACAAAACCCAGTATGAGGCCTGGGGTGCATGCAGATATGCTGGGGGAGGGTGGTTGCAAGCATTTGAAAGCCTTCTGATTTCCTGCTACCTCTCAGCATTTGCAGCTGGGGCATGCTGGCGTAGGAGAGGCAAGCACAGGGCAGAGGCAAGCACAGACTGGAACTCTTGTGTGAAACACACAATGCTCTACTTGGTCCCCAGTGTCAACTATGCCCTGTTGTCGGGGAGAATTCTGCACTTTGTGGCTAATTCTCAAAGAGATTACAATTTGGCCCAAGTCAAGATCACTACACAGCTGTGGTTACCTTCAGGTACTATGTATATTGCTTTTAAAACTCTATGCTCTTAAATGCTTAGCAAGCTAGAACTTAGCTACAGTGCAATATAACTTGATGATATTTCCTACCAATATTTCATAATGCTTATTCGTTCTACAAATATTTTATTGAATAAAATATATACCACGGAGTTACAAAGAGAATAAGAGGTGAGCATCAGTTGTTTGTTTTTAATACCAACAAGCCAAGAGTGATGTACCTTGGTGCCCCCTCCCTCCCTCCCATTGCCACTGTGTTCACAGAATATTCTCCATATTCTCCAAGTTGGAGGTTCCAGGGGCCATTAGCTTCTGCTCTATACCCTTCCAGCTTTGAGGACGATGGGAATGGCAGGAATCCACTTTGGGGACTTTATTAGAAAAAGGAGTTCACAATCAGAGAATACAGAATGAAACACACTTAGAAAGAATAGTTCATTGCAGTTACAATATAGTAAAGCCTAAAAGACTGACATTTTTATGGCTTTCATTCTGAAGGGTAAGTCAAAATGAGCCAAAAACATTACATTTGAACTCCACATAGTGAGAATAATAAGCTTGCCATCATACTTGGAGATAGATTTAGAAGATAAAAAACAAAACAAACAAAATAAAAAAAAAACTCCAAAATTAGGCCTGTGGGAGAGAACTTCCTCAAAAATGAGGCCAGTATAATAGATTTTGTAGACACTCAAGCTGTCTTGGGACTAAAGCCCGGCATATAACATGCTAAGACTTATATACAGTTCATGGTCATTCTGGACTCTGGATTTAGTTGTAATACACAAGCTATCAACAGTAATAAGTTATGTTAAAATCCTGGAGGTTTGGCTCAGGACACGGGTTATAACAGACATAAGCATTTTCATCTGCTCATTTCAATATCCTAATGCAGAAAGGAGTTTAGCTTTTACTTTTTCATATCTTACATGTGTCCATGTCATCCCAGGTTTCTGCCTGCTTATCAGAAAGTTCTATGTCATCATGACAGATGTGACCTTCCCCTAACAAAGAGGAAAAATTTATACAAGGAAGACAGTGGGTACCAAAATGTCCCTGCTTGTCTGAAAGATGCTGGAGAGAAGGATGGGTGGGAAGCCAGCCAGATCGATAAAGGATCCTCTAAAGAGAAGCAAAGTAAGCTTTCCAGCCATGCCTCTCAGACTCTTAGCTTCCTAAGCACTTTGAGAGGCTGCGACTAGGCAAAAAGAGCTCCCTGGTTCTGTTCAGTTCTCTCTCGACACAGTCATAAGGGCTCAGCCACTAAATTGAGCGCAGAGACCTCAGCCACCCTCCTGGAACACTATGGGTTTTCCCCTGCAGGTTCCAAAGAGACTCCATCTTTCTGTCTGGGTGTTCCACTGAAGCCACTGCTGCTCAGGGGGCCAGGACTGAAAGCACCACATGAATTAAGAAGCTTTTAGGTCTCAAAGCTTTGGGGATTATAGGATTGTAGACCTGTAGTCTATTTTCATCCATGAATGTTAAATCTCAAATTCACTATTACAGCTCATCGAGGGAACAGAACAGGTATGAAATCATCCACAACCCAGTTTCTTTTCATTGTTAAGCCAAGCTAAAGCCACAGTAAGGCATAAATAACTCTGGGAGTGGGAAGGCTAGGGACTTTATACCCCTGCATCTGTCGGCTCTGAAAAAGTGGGAGATGGAGTAAAACTCAGTTTTCAGTGGGCTCCTTAGAACTGCAGTGCTCACAGAAACTAGCTTGGGGCTAAAGGGATACTGGAGGGGGAATAGAGTAGCCCAGCATGGAGCCTGGAGCTCTGCCTCCATCCCAAACTAATTTTCCTTCCAGCTCTAATATTAAGCAAGAATACTTTTCTTCTTTTGGGCCAAGAGATTTGAGGTCGCTTGTATCTACCCACTTATGTGGCTATTAAAGTTAGTGATAGATGTCCCAAAATGTCAAAGAATGTCCTGCTTTTATTGTCATTTGTATATATGGCATCAGACTTGAAGCTTACTGGAAGGCATCCATGTCCCAGGAGCTTTGCTCACCTAAATAGTTAACACTGATTGCTACCCACAATCAGTATTTCACTGGCTTCAGGAGACATGGAGGTTTGAATGCACAAGGATGTCAGTTTGCCGTTACCTAATTGGTTCTGTAAGGGTTAACATGGAAACACAGCATGCAAGCTTCCATAAAGCCCAGTGTTAGCCTTATAGTGAGTAGCCTAGCTGGCTTTAAGGATGGGCCACGGATTTCCTCATAGGCTTTGGAGTAACTTTTTGGCAGGATTCCTCTGGTTAGAACCTGGAATAGTAAGGAGATGCTCAGAGTATCAGGCTCAGGGAGAACTTGAATCTATAGAGGGTCTCATGTTGCCAAACTCTGCCAGACCCAGCCTTCATTCACTTCGCTTGCCTACACGGAAGGGTGTTATCATCTGCTGGAATCTATTCAGTCCATTGCTTTTGGCAGTTCTAGGGCCACCAAGGGCATTTATTTTTAGTCTACCTCATCTCTACTGCTTGCTAATTTAATGCCAATCCTTCTATTCATAGGCTAAAACTCCTTTTAGGCCAGGCAGACTTCTGAGTCAGCAAAAAAAAGTTTTCCTACAGGAAGGAGAGGCTGTCAGTGGCAAACAGTGCAGCAGGGTGGCTGGGAGTAAGGAACTGTTGTCACAAGCTGTTCCATATACACCTAACTGAGAGCATCTTCCATTCATAGATACAACCAAAGGCTTTGTATTGTTGGCCTATTTGCTGCTCTAAGACCTCTCGCATCTTAACTCATTAGTTCTACGTGACCCTTCCCCTTTCCCTCTTTACAGATTAGGGAAAGAACAAAAATACTGTGACTTGCCCAAGATTGCCCTGGGCTGACCTAAAATTTGAACCCAGGTGTGCTGGCTCTAAAACCTACACTACCAAGCACGCAAACTACAGTAGCCAACTCAGGACTACATGATTCTAGAATATTCCACTTGCTTGGAATTTAGCTAGTGCACTCTGCTTAAATCAATCAAGAATAAAGAGGTTTCCTGTCTCAAGAGGACACTCTACAGTATAGCTTTGTAGTTGAGATAGGGCCCTATTTCCTGTTCTCATCATAGCTTTTAAGTATGCTGCTAGAATTTCCATAGTGGCTTTTTCTAATCTTTCTGATTTTCTTGACTAGGGTACATTAACCAAGTCATATCTCTATCTTATCTGCCCGGGGATGGAGAACAGCCCAAGGGGCACCAGCATTAAGACCAAGAAGTTACAGAGGCAACAAATCGTGGGAGAGGCTTTGTTTTCAAGGTTGTAATACTGAATATACTGGTAATCGCCCTAAGACCTCATAACTGTCACTGCAGGGAGATAGGAGAGAAGTGCAAGTGTTTTATAACAGACATGTTGATGACAACCTGAGTACAGCTTTTGGGCACATTGTATAAGTAACGTTTATCCAGATGCCTCAGCAGACATGCAGAGTAGAGCAGCTTGTCCTAAAACCCGACCTCTTCTCTTGTGTCTTACTTAGCCTCAGGTGACTTGCCACTTACCTAAATCAGTGGCCCATGGGGTAGGGAGGAACCCAGCTTCTTCTCCCCTGACACTGGGCCTGATGGCCATGTCTAACCCTCATCTCTCACTTGAACTAAATTTAAAGCACCCTTCCCTTTGCCTCCAGGCTGTCTGGGTCTCTATCCAAATTAAGACAGTGATTTAAGCCCCTTAGAATATCCAGAAGGGCCAAGGATAGGATCATTTCCTGGCTCCCCACTGGCTCCAGGATTGAGTCTCAGTTCCCTACCACCTTCCCCTGACTTCTTCCTTTCAGCCACCACCCACCATCTGCTCGGGCTGCCACAGCTGAGCTAACAGCTCTAAGGGGCTTCCCTCACTTCCCTTGCCTTTGACCATCCTCATGAACTCGTAGTTTCTGTTTGCCCATATGGTTCCTGCTGTCTTCCTGTGTCTTCCCCACAGGAGCAGGTTCAGATAGCATCTCCTCATTGCAGCCCGCTGGACCTTTAAATATGTTCCCAGAGCCAGGTATGATCTGGCTTCTTTCCCAAAACTTTTGTAACCTGCCCCCATGCCACACTACACTGGGGGCTTGTCATGTAGCATCCAAAGATTTGCTAAGTCCTACGAGTCATGAATGTATTCGTTGGTTAATGAATTAATCTATAAATCTGTTCTGCATTATAGACTTTTGTCAAAATATTTTCCCAGCTTTTCTGAACCTGAAAGGAAGTGTGGCCTGCTAAATGAAGTTTTGCCCAGTAGAATCCTTTGAAAGATAAAGTTAAAGAGGCACCCGCTTCGTATGCCTATGAGAGTACTTTCATCTCATCTGTGTGGCAAGTTATCACTAAAACAACAACATACCTTGCACATCTATCTGCCATAATTAGTGTATCAGCCACATTTCCACATGTGAGAGATTCTAACACATTTGGAAGATCTGGCAAGGTGAGGAGGTTGGTATGTCAGACCCAAGTTTTACTTTTGACATTCTATTGCTCTTTGGGAAGGCTGGCAATAGCCCACTGGGGTTTGAATCATCACCTTCACAGGACCATTGGCAGAGATAAGATCCCTTCTGGTACTGGCATATTAAAGTCTAAGTTGCTGGTGATTTTAGGGAAGCATTATGAGCTATAATCAAGGCAGCATGTGGGAACTCTCCAGACATCTTCAGCTGGTGTCTGTGGCTTTCATGATTAAGCAACACTAGTGCTGCTCACTCCATTCACAGCTTCTATACTCAGCTCTTTTTGAATCTTGAGTCTCCTGGTTTGACTTCCTACAAAGAAATGGCACAAAGAGGCCAGCTCTCTGGTTTCTGTATTGTCCATCAAGCAGTCTTGAGCAGATGTACAGGGGGGACTGGCTTCAATTTATACCCAGCCTGGTAAATCTGCCAGTGAATAACTTAGGTCTTAGGAAAGCATGCTAGGAAAAGTAAAGATCAGAGGCAGGTCTAGAGAATGGACGAGTATACACAGTATATTATAGTATAGTATAACAGTCTGTGCAGGAAGTGTGAAGTTAGAAATGTGTGAACTCTCCAATGTCAATCATCAACCCTGGCAAACTGCACATTCCCTACCCCCTCACCTCCACTGCCAATACTATTTCTGGACACACAAAGACTACTGGCCACCTTGCCAAGCCTGATGCCCCAAGTTAGTGGCAAGATTGGCTACTCTAGTGAGTGCCTGACCTTTCCAAGTTGTAGTTTCTTGCCCTAAATGTACCTTTTAAATGCTGGCTCTGACATACTCTCTCCCCTCCCCACAGGGCATCTCTACCATATGAAACTTAGCATCTCTACCTCACAACGCTGGCAAAAGGCCCTCTGCACAAACATTGAAACACTTCTGGGAGATCTCTATGCTTACTCTCATTATACATAGCAGATTCTCTTACATTTTTAATTTAGAGCCTAAAAATGACCAGCAGGCCCAAATCATCCAGGGTTCTCCACACGAAGGCAAAGTGGGACCAATTTAAGGTGTCACCTGCTTTCTCACTTAGCTATACTGTGGTTAGCACATCTAATGTGTTGAAATTTACCATTTTCAAGGCCTTGATTGTAAACCAACACTGGAGCTTAGCAGAGAGATACAGATTTATATTGAAAACAAATATAGAGTGTAAAATTGAGCACTTACAAAATCAGGTTCTCCAAGAACTGGGTTATAGTATGCCTTGGGGACCTCAGCACAAGCTACCAGTCCTCAAATTGTCCCCTCCTCAGCGAGGAGGAAAGTGGCCTTAGATTACTCCTGTTCAATAAGTACATTTTACTCACATCCTCCAGAGAAGGGCTTTTATTCCCCCACCCCCAAAGCCATCTACTGTGCTGTGGTCAGGTGATCTCTTGACATTAATTCAAGTTAGAAGAATCTATCTCCTCACATGTGGTTAATGAATTAACCTATAAATCTGTTCTGCATTATAGACTTTTGTCAAAATATTTTCCCAGCTTTTCTGAACCTGAAAGGAAATGTGGCCTGCTAAATGAAGTTTTGCCCAGTAGAATCCTTTGAAAGATAAAGTTAAAGAGGCACCCGCTTCGTATGCCTATGAGAGTACTTTCATCTCATCTGTGTGGCAAGTTATCACTAAAACAACAACAACAACAACATACCTTGCACATCTATCTGCCATAATTAGTGTATCAGCCACATTTCCACATGTGAGAGATTCTAACACATTTGGAAGATCTGGCAAGGTGAGGAGGTTGCCATAAGACTTGCCAGGTATATATGACAAACACTATTTCAGGCCCATTTCGGCTCTGTAATGTGTGTAATGTCTCATAGGCTAGCACATGCCAGTGGCTTTCCAAAGCAAGGTCAAGTGAAGCCAATCAGGGCCAAGACCAGAGGCTGAAAAGGGAACTACTCCATCTCCATCCTGTTTCCTCTACTGAGAACAACTTTACACTCTGCGAGGGCCTAGGAGAATATTTCCTATACATTTTCTCTTTCTATGCTATTTGGTAAGTGGAAGGGTTTGGGAATCTAACCCGGAAGCCATATACCTGGGCTCCTCCCTTGACATTCAGGCTGTGCTGTAGAGCATTTTGTTTTATGGGTTTGACATTGTTCAGGGAACAGAACAGGGTCCTAATAGCGCTTTAGCTCCTCCAGAAGCATCATAAAAGTTCTGCAGTGAAATCCTGTCTATGGTTATTCATTTTTTAAGAAAGCAGAAACACAATGATCAGCTGGCAATTGTTTGGAAGGTAGAGATGGCCACATTTACAAGTATTGCATAGGGTTTGCTAATGCAGTTTGTCGGCCTGAAGTCTTAACATGTGCCAGCTCTACTGAAGTTGGCCTTTATATGCACGCTGTAGGTCTCTGGAGACTCAAGCATAAAGAGATGAAATGATACAGGACCAGCGCTAGAGTTTGCTGGGAAGATGATGATTCTAGGAAAATAAAATAAAAATAAATAAAAATTAAAAAAAAAAAAAAAAACTGTTCCAGACTACAGGAACTGCACTGCCCATCAAGCTTGGATTGTGATCTTTTTTTTAAAAAAGAAAGCCCTCGTCTAGTCTACGTGTCCTTTCTTGGATGTAGATGAGATTGCTTTGGTCTCTCCCTTTTCTTTGTGCTTTGGTAAGCCAGATATCGTTTCTCCTGGTTTTCCAGATTCCTGCCTGCAGGTACACTGGCATTGCTGGTAGAACCTTCACTCCCAGAGCAGGAGAAGAGTCATTGGTCATACTGGAGGAGCTCTCGCAGAACTCTGGCTGTGAAGACCACACAGCATCTCACAGCTTAATCTATACCTAGGCTGGAGGAAAGAGTTCCAGAGACCCCACATATTTTGCCATCAGCCCTTGTCACATCTCTTGTTAGCCTCACTTAAATTCCTTACAGGAAACTGGTGCACACCTGTCTGCTCTGTTGTGCCAGGTTCTCTTCTTCCACTTTCCCCAGCACCATCATATTCCACTTGCAGTAAAGGAGGGGCAAAGGATATCCTCACTTTATGGATCCCAACTGAACAGCTTCTGACTTTGGACTAGCTCAGTGCAGCAGCCTGGGTGCTTTCCTAGCACCCCATAAAAAGCAGCGCCTAATGGAAAGTTAGCACGTTGAAAAATCCCCAGAATACAAAAGGACCTGCAGCTAGGACTCTTTTCTCCCACCTCCCTGGATCACAGTCAATAATGGATTTTATATACATTCGTGTTTTGAACTATTACAACATATATAACACAAGTCAAGTCACTGTTTCTGAGGGATGGTTTAATAAGTTAGCATTACTCATCCATTAATGATTAATGTCAGCGTCTGAGAATTTCTGTGAAGCAGGGCTTCTCTGGGCTCGTAGGCTTGCCACACACAGTATTCTATAGTGTCACTACCCATGGACTCTTTTCAGAGTGCAGCAGGAGAAAGCACCAGAAGGCACAGTCCCTCTGAGCCTGGCTGATCATAAAGGTAACCAACCCAGCTGGGGCTGCTCAATTAAGTCCGCGAAAACACGTGACCAACCTAAACGCAATCCAGTTACCAGCCAATCGCGTGGGGCAGAAAAGCCCTGCCCAGCTTCTCACGCTCGGGACAGCGGAACCAAAGGCTCAGGGGCGCTGGGAGACTTCAACACCCCAGCATAGGTCGACAGACTGCTTGACCACACACTTGAAAGTTCGCTCTCACTCCAGGACACACGTGACCGCACGCAGGCGGGCCTTCTAAGCTACCCGGCCAGGAGATGGACATTGTGGACTCTTAAGAGCTGGGACAGCATTCTGCCCTAATTACCTAGAGCTGGTTGGCAAGCAAGCTCTTTGGTGTCACCTCTTAAGACCTCTAAGACCTCTTCAGGGGCCTGCCAAGGATCAAACCGGACCTTGTTAGGAAGGCGTCTTATCGCCTGCCCTGGAAAGTTGTGCGACCCAAAATGGGGGACTGAAAGCACACAGGGATCCCAAGCCAGTGCGCTGACCCTAGGGGACTCACCTTAGTAACCCCCGCCCTCCCCAAGCTACAGTCACACCCCAGCTCTAGCACTACACCTTCGATCTATTGTGTGAAATAAAGGGCTAGTTGCAGTCACTACATTGGGACTCAGTTTCTTTGCGGGGGAAGTGTCACCCAGAACGAGGCTCAGCAAAGTAACCTGCTTAAGTCTGGGTCCCACTCCCCTCCCCCGTTCAGTTATCTCAGAGACCCGGAGGTGTACGAACGCTGCAGTAGCGGCGGAATCCCCGGGGAAGAGAGAAAAGCACTCGGAGGACAGTCCGGGTGAAAGCCACACTTGGGGCCGGAGAGACGGCCGGTCGCCTGGGGAGTCGCAGTCCCGGTGCGCAGGCTGCGCACTTGTCATGGCTCGGCCTCCAGGCTGCCGCCCACCGAACGTGCACCTGCTCACGGCCGCGCGAGGACTCCCTGTCCGGCCGGCACCTGGCGCCCGGTGTCCTCGGAGACGCCCACCTTCACCCACTGTGCGCTCTCAACCCTGCTTAAGTCTGAGGGGCGCACCCGGGCTTCCAGGCCCGGTGCTCTGCCACGGTCCTAACAGCCCGCCTGGCAGAGGAGGCAGAACCATTGTTCAGTGGCTCCAAAGCCCACATCCCCAAGCCCTTGTCAAGAGGGATGAAAACCATGTAAAACAGAGGTTCTGGGAAGAAAGAGGACACAGGGGGATGACTACAAGTTCAAGGAACGCTTTAGGACACCCTAAACCCCACCGTCCCCCGGGCCCAGCTCCCAGTAGCCTCGGCTCTGACAGCTCAGAGGCGCCACCCGGGCGGGGAGGGGAGGCAGGAGAGGAGCGCGGAGAGGCGCCTCCTAGGAGGGGGTGGGCAAGAGGAGCCCCAAGGCCCCCCAAAACGCAGCGATCGCGGGCGCCCCGGCTTGTTCTGGGCCGAGTGCGGAGGGGCGCGTCCCCACTCACCGCTTGCAGAGGCGCCGCTGTCCCGGGGCGCCCAGCACAACGCGAGCAGCAGCCACAGCGCCCAGCGCGCGGACGTGCCCATGCTGCCCGCCCGGATGGTGCCGCCGCCGCCGCCGCCGTTGTCGCCGTTCGCTCCGCACAACAAGTTACCAGCCCTTCGGAGAGGAGGAAGGAGGTGGGGGCGGGGAGGGAGGAGGCGAGGAGGAGGTGGGGGAAGGAGTGAGGAACCGGGAGCACTGAGAGCGCGGAAGGAGCGGGCACCCCTTCCCTGCAACTTGCACGCTCTACTCCCCGCCAGCCAGCCAGCCACCCACCCAGCCAGCCACCCACCCGGTCACCTCCCCCGCCGAGGCCGCGGTGTGCGCGCGGACCCTGCGGGCGGAAAATAATGCAGGCGTTGCAGAGGGAGGGGAGGGAGAGGGGAGGGGACGGCGCGGGAGGAGGGGGCGGGGAGCCGGTTCGCCAGGGACAGCCGAGGCGAACGGTCGGGGGCACCCACTCGGGCGGCGGCAGGAGCGCGGTCGAGCCGCGCGGGGACCCCAGCCGGGGAGCTCAGCCCAGCAGCTCCTGCACTCGCCGCTCTCCCGCGTGCCGGGCGGAGGGTGCGGGGGCAAGTGGCAGCGTGCGTGCGTGAGTGGCAGTGACTGGGGCTGTTGCAGCCGCCATCCGGACGGCTCCGGGGGGCCCGGCTGCTTCGCGCGTCGGCCCGGGGCTCACGGGGGACCCGGGGCGGCCGCTGGTTGGCTCGCGCACCGTCCTCACCTCCAATCCCGGGTGCCTGTCCTAATTTCCTGATCCAGGGAACCTGCGGCCGCAGCAGCTGTGCGCTCCCTAGCTCCCCACAGTCGCTACTGTACCCTCCCGGCGCCAGGGCCGAGAGCGCTGATGCAACTATTGCTGCTGTTGCCACCACCTCTGGGACGATGGGGCTGACAGTTGAGGGGTCTGGGGGCGGCAAGGAACTCTCTACCTTCCTCTCCTGAGCCCCTAGGAAGGGCTGGTATTGTGAGGTCGGTAGGTAGGTAGCATCTTCCTGAGGACTCTTCTTTCCAACCTGAAAGTGATGAAGAGGAGGGGTGCGAATGTTCCGCTGCTCTGCGGTGGGGTTCGGGGTCCCATCTCAATGGCAAATTGAGATGCCATTTTGTTAAAATTTAAATGTCTCTTTAAGTATGAGTGTGTGTGTGTGTGTGTGTGTGTGTGTGTGTGTGAAAAAGAGAGAGAGAGAGAGAGAGAGAGAGAGAGAGAGAGAGAGAGAGAGAGAGAGAGAACAAGAGAGCTCTCCGTGGTTGTGGCTTTTCCTCTGTAATAGAACAAGACTAAAATAACCGAGTCTGGGATGAGGAGGAGGGAAATTGCCAGCCCAGCTCTGCATTCTCTCATCAACGATTATAGTTAATTGCTAATTGCACAAAATGATAGTTTGAGGGCCTGTAATTAAAAGCTTAACCTTTTTTTGGTTGGGGGAAGGGGACCCGGGTAGATTTATTCTTGGTATACTTTGTAACATTCAATTATAAGCCTTGTGGAGGGAAAGAAGGAAGCAGTCAACCCGCCCAGAAAGGATGGTTTTTTTGGTTTTTTGGTTTTTTTTGTCAGACAGGACCTGAGTCTAAGACTTACTCTTCCCTCCCTTCAGTTTTCTTGAACACATCCCCCTAGTTGAGATGCTTGTCTGCTCTGGCCTAAGCAGCGCACAGGGGTACACTGAGCTATCTCACCCGTTAATGTAGTGTGCATGCTCTTCTTTTCATAAGTTGCTGGAACTTGTGTGAAGCAAAGTTGACAGATTTCAGATTTCACGTCCTAGTTAGCTCTCTTCAAGATTTGTAATCTCCTTGTCTTCGTTCTCCCGAACAGGCTTCCTTCTATGAGGGATGCTTATTTGAGAATTTCCTGTGCCCAAGAGACATTTTGGTCCCTATAATTTATCCTCACTGTCATTGATAAGCCCACATACAGATGGGGTCGTTCTAAGCAGTTCAATGTGAATGCTGTTTTGTATAATTGGTGGGTAGGAGATGGGTAAAAACTGCACCAGCCACACACATGTTGCATGGGAAACAGAATTCATGCCATTCACGGTGCAGGTGCTCACAGCTACTATTTACCTCACAGACCAGGTGGAGAGGGATGGTCTCACTTTAGGCCCTCAGAATCTTGAGCATCCCTGGGACTTGAAAAGCTCATGGTCGCTTTACAGGCAGTGAAATGGGTGGGAACACAGGTGAAGTTGATATTAAAAAGCTCAGTATTAATGAGTCGTCATATGCTTGTTTTTAATGTTTTCCTTGAGAGGGAAACATTGATATGGTACAATAAGACTTACCTCAACAAACATATATGACGCTTTCTAGCATAAATAAACTGTTGGTAAGCTTAGTTATGGCTCGGTACTCAATCCCGTAGCTTTCTGTTTGGTCATTTTTACTCTGCCTCTGATTGGCCGTGCAACTTCAAACAACAGAACCCAAACCACTCACTCCTTTTTCTCTGCCTAACGTCTGACCTGTTCTGAAAACGAAAACAACCCACATGATAATCAACATTTTCTGTGACCTCTCTTCGGCATCCATTATTATCAGACAGAAGTTACAAGGAGGCATGCATGTGATTCAGAGAGAGAGAGAGTAACCAATAACCAAAAGAATGAACTGATCATGCGTCGACAATGTGGGCAAATTAACGGGGATTCAGGAGCCTTTGGGTAACCGTGTCAGTAGCCATATTTCCTCCCACAGCCACCACATGAATTAGTTTGTCCAAACAACACACACTGAGCGGTGCTGGGAGGGTGCTAGGCAAGGCAACTGCCATAGATACATGCTTATCTGAAGAGGCCATGGAAGCTAGTCAGGTAAGACAGACATGTTGAAAATTCCAGCATGTTACATACAGCATTGTAATCTAGAGTTTGGGATGCCGTAAAATACAGAGATGAGGCAGCTATTGCTCAGTGGTGGATTGCCTGCCTAGCACGCACAAAGTTGTACATTCCATCTGAAGCATCGCAAGAATGAATGAATGAGGGAGTGAATGTATGAATGGGATTATAGGGAAAACTGAGTTGGTTGCAGGATGAGGCTATAAGGAAAGGCTTCCTCAGGTGCTTGCTCTTGGCGTATTGAGCATTTTTCACCCAGTGCGTCACATCGTGCCTCCACCTTTTTACTGTTGGTTGGGTTAAGAGACTAACTTGGACTAAATTAAAATGGATGGAAGTTACTGGGCATCACTTCTAGACTGGCCCCATTTAGTTGCCCGTGTGAGGCTCTTTCTTTCTGTCTTCCTGGCAACAGGAGGCATTCCAGAGGTGGCTGTGCCATTTGCCCAGGTTTCTGATCGACTGCATGAGTAGCTGCAGACACAATCTTTGACGTCTATGAATGAGAAGGATTTTCAATACATTTTAAAGGCTTGGAGATATAGACTCACATATCATAGGCCATGTTACTCACAAAGCCTAAAATATTTCTCATTTGTCCTGTTAGGGAAAAGACTTGCTAACCACTGACATTGAGTGAGGAAACAATCTATGTTGACTTAACCTATGGAGAGTTTGTACACAATGTAACCTGGAATTAACTTGACAGCTACACTGGGAAGAGGTAAGGGAGGGAACCAAGGCACAGAGCAGCATGTGTTCAAGGTAGTGGTGAGAATTCAGCATTCTTGAGAATTCAGGCTCAAGGTTGGGGCCCAAGGGCCTAGTGGTGGGAAGCAGGGCCTAAGAAGAGGCAGATACTGGTTTAGTGGGGCATGGTGAGTCACCTCAGGCTTTGGAGTTTACTGTGAAGCCTAGGGAGGCCTTGAGGTAGATGTGATCAAGGGCTTGGCATCCAGTTTCTTTTCGAAAGATGATTCTACAGTGGTGTGAGATAGGGCAGAATAACATCAGAGGAGGAAAACCTTGAGATGCTGGGTGGTGGAGTGTACTAAAGCACGGGAGGAAGAACTGTTATTCTCAGCACAGACTCCCAGGCCTCTTCCTCAGAAATCCTGCTTTAATAGTACCTCAAAAATCTGTATGTGTAATCCTGTTCCTATGATTTGGGAGGCAGAGATGATCATATTTCAATGTATACATCTATAAAATTCCCCCAAAATCAATTCTTTAAAATATAAAAATGTATGCAAGAAGCTGTTTTTAGAGAATGACTCCAGTGTGGCTTTATTTGAGAAGCAGTTATTTTTTTTTCTGTGAAAACTATGTAAATTTATTTGTCCGGTGTAGTTAGAGTTTTCCTGCCTGGCCCAGTCAGGACAAATCTCTCTTACCCGCCAGTCCCACAGTCGCTCAGACCCAACCAAGAAAGCACACAGAAACTTACATTGTCTACAAACTGTATGGTGGTGGCAGGCTTCTTGTTATCTACTTTTTCTATCTTAAATTAACCCATTTCTGCTTATCTATACTTTGCCACATGGCTTGTGGCTTACCAGTGTCTTTACATGTTGCTTTTCATGGTGGCGGTAGGCAGTGTCTCCCTCTAGCCTTCTACTTCCCAGAATTCTCTTCTCTCTTATCCCGCCTATACTTCCTGCCTGGCCACTGGCCAATCAGAACTTTATTTACACAGAGCAATATCCACAGCAGTCCGGTTTCTCTGAGGCTTCCATCAGGGCAGGGTCCACAGAAAACACCAAAGCCCATGCTCTTCTGGCACCTTGCTTTCTTCAAAGCCCTTAGATGAACACATACAGGTCTCAGAAGTCATCTTCCAACCAGTTGGCTAATTTGTACTGATTGATGAAGCCTTAGCAAGTCAGAAAAGAGCTGACCCTCTCTGATGTATTGAGATGCTTACATCCAGGCCTCCCTTCTGTCCCCTTTTAATTGTGTGAGAGGCTAGTGAAACTCACAGGATTCGCCTTCTCTGTAGGCTGCATGGGCAGGGCCTGATGGTTTAAACTGACGTGTGTCACATTTTCATGTGACTGCTATCAGAGTCACTTGAAAGGCCAGTCTCAATAGGGTGCCAGCTGGCTGCACCCCCAGAGTTCGTGATTGAACAGGTTCAGGGTGCTGCTGAAGATTTGAAGTTTTGAACATGTTTCCCAGGGCTACTGATGCTGTTAGTCAAGGAATGTGATTTGAGAATCACTCCTGAACCCACCTATGGAACTTCCTCCTCCAAGTACATGATTGGTTCAGGGCCTCAACCAGTTAGCCTGTGGCATTCTTCAGGTGTATCATTCAAGGCTGAAACCTTAACCACATTCCCCAAGCTGCTTGAGTTGTGTAGAGGCTCAAGAACTTAGCTCCAGGCTTTCTCTTGGTTAGAAGGATGTTTACTTCTAGCTAATGTGCTAGATGGGCTAAGGTCAGAACTACTCTGGTCATTGTGACCATATGAAGGAAGAGATCTGGAGATGAACTGAAATGTCTGCAGTCTCATGGTGATAGTTCAATTTTTGAACTTTTACAAGATTTGTATGTGGGCAGAAATGATATATCTAATGTTTTCTTAGTTGGTTATGTGTGTAGTTTATGTGACATCACAGCTGATACTCTTTGAAGGACAAATGTGCTTCCTCCCAAGCTGGCACTTTGGGATGGTGCTATCCAAACATCTTTATTGTTTTAGAAGTATATTTACTGGAGTTCAAATGCTGAACATAAGCAGCTTATCTAGGGATGAAAGGAGAGGTTCCGATTTTGAAACTGCTTCGATTTACAAACAGCAGGTAGTTTGGAATTATTGGAAAATAGATTAACTTAAGGCGAAAGGAGATATCAGAGAAATAGATGGATTGGGGAAGATATTAGTGTCTTCTCTGAGTGTTTATTCAGAGCTTCTAGTACACCATTAAAGATTTATGATCAAGAGTTGATGAGAGCTAATGTGCATATTTAAAAATATGATCAGCACCCACTAGGTACCTGAAAGTCTTTGCCACTAAATGAATATGGAGAGGTAGTATAGGTCAGTGGTTATGAGAGTGGAAGATAGAGACAGGCTTTTGGGGGTTCAAAGCCTGACTCTGATGCTTACTAGTTGTAAGAACATTGCCCAATTATTTAAACTCTTTTTTTTTGTATCAGTTTTTTTCCCCAACTGGGAAGTGGGTTAGCAAGCATACTCACTCCTTACAATGATCAATTGCATTCAAACAAATACTCATAACATTGTCCAGCAAACTAACGTTATCAATAAAAAGTTCCAGTTGGCAATAATAGTAATGTTTGTTGCTGTGATAGTGTGAAAAGGGCGGCAAAGGGAAGTCAGAGCTTGCAAAAAGGTAAAGCAGTGGATTTTGTCTACACTGCACATTAGCCCTTTGGGTTGGTTCATGAGCATGTCAGCACTGGTGCTCTTTGGAATAGCAGTAACTGTAAGTGGGGTTTGTCCATTGGCAGCTTCAGGCTTCCCTGCTAAGTCTGCTTATCTTCTAATTTTGAATCACTCCTGTCGAGGCTGAAGCTCTGGCCTGGAGTGTTGTAGAGGACCTCTTGGGATAAAGTTTGAAGGTGACACCATCCATAGAGAGGATGAGGGTCTTGCAAAAGCAAATCTCCCACCAGCATTCCCAAACAGCCTTCCAGTCCTTGCTCTGGGCATCCTGCTCTTGGCCTGGCATCTCACACTCAGCTAAATTTGTCAGCTGTAAAGGAGCCAAAGACCACAGGAGGTCAAAAGCTGGGCACAGCCAGGCTGTGAGAAACCCAGCTGGCATCCACCTATCAGGTGATGGATTACATATCACCAGTCGCATGCCTTTCTGAATCAATCTAACAACAAAGACTTGTTGAGCTCCTTCTGTGGGACCAGCAGCGTGCCAGGTGACTGGAGGCAGCAACCAGATAGCCATGTGGCTGCTGTAGGGGAGCAAGTTGCTATTGTTCTGTTTGCTCTTTCTATGGGAGCCAACTCAGGCTTGTTAAGTGGTAACTGACAGTCCTTTCTTCTAAGGAAGTTTCTCTTGGATTTGCTGCCAATAGGAAGTGTATTATTTTGCAGAGCACTATAGCATTCATTTATCGAGTGCCCACTCAATTATGAGGCATGACAGAGTTTGCCATCTGAGAAAGGAAAGACCACTTAAAGATTCTTAGAGTCAGAAGTCTGGAACAAATAGACAGATGGATCAAAGAGCTGGGGGTGGATTTCATTACAACTAGGGAAGCTCTTATAGCAAGAGTTGGATCTTCCAATGAAGGTTTAAAAGATCTTTTAAATGAGTTTCTATAGAAAATAAATTATGATTCAGAGCATAAAGGAATAATGAATTCAGTAGACATAATAACAACATGGTTATTTTGCTAAATTATAAAGAAAACCTAGGTGTAGTGGCTCACCCTTATAATGCCAGCCCTTGGGAGGCATAAGCAGGATCATGAATTCTAGGCAACCCTCGGCTATATAGCAATTTCAAGTTTAGTCTCTTGCTTCTTACATTTTTCATTCTTTCAACCATATTGTCTTAACATCATCAGAATATTCCCTTGCAATCAAAACATGCTCCTTTGCTATCTGTTTAAGAAATATGTACCCTGAGGCCAGAACTTGTGGTTAAAATACGTGTTTGTGAAATATCCAAGGAAAGCATTGGGAGATATCATTTCAATCAGGTTCTTTTGGTGAATTCTAGAACAGCCCCTTTCAGTGAGTGTCTATGAGGAAGGTAGACTATTGCTTGGTTTTCTTTGTATTTCTTCTCTTTCCCCCTTTGCCAAGCCCTGCAAACAAACAAATGAACAAACAAATGAAACGCATAAATAAGGAGATGGAGGTAAGGACAGAGCAGAAAGAAGGGAGGAAGAGGAAAAGGAGGAGAGACTATTCAAAGCATTCAGTAGTTTAGGAGGTCATAGAGGCTCTCTCTCTCTCATTCTCTCTCTCTCTCCCTCCCTCTCTCTCTCTCCCTCCCTCTCTCTCCCCCCTCTCTCTCTCACTCCTCTCTCTCTCTCTCCCTCCCTCCCCCCTCTCTCTCCTGACTCTATAGAGCTGGCTTCAAAAGAGGGACAGATTATTTCTACACGCAGAACAGAAATATGATAGCTATGTCTTACATAGCGGGAGAAGAATGCCTTCAACTTGTGTGTTGCCTTTCTTCTACGTGGGTTCAAAGTACTCCACAAACATGACATCATTATTCCCTGGAAGGATCTGTGGACCAACTCTCAGGAAAAGAATCCCCTTTCATGAAGGAGCTTGGGGAGCTCAAACACAGATTAGTGCCCAGTTTGAGTTTATGCAAAGTGTCTTCCAAGGATTCGATCTTAGCTCTTCGTATAGGAGAGCACTCATTATTACTCATGGGTGGCTGGAAGAAGTCTAAGTGAGGTCTCTTGGTAAACTCATACTTTAAAAAGGCAAACTGTGACGTTTTATCCCTTCTTGCTTATTTCTCCCCAATGATCAGTCTTAGTACTTAGAGATATTTATCAGACATCTTTGTTTTGAGCAAAGCAAAAATAAAGTGAGAACAGAATGAAGTAGCAAGTAGCAGAGCACCAAGCAGGATCCCCTGGAATCAAGTCTGGAGTTTCAGAGCACAACCCGAGGAGGAGAGAAAAGATATTCTCAGGTGTTCTCTTGCCCTGTCTCAGTAAATAAAGCACAGTTGCTAAAACCTTGTTAACAACTTGAAGTGGACAGTGTGAGAGTTATAGTTTTCAGTCACTCTAACTTCTTTTTCTCCCTTGTGTTGCAAGAAAATGTCAGCACATCTTAGTCAAGTTGCTCATGTTTTTCCTTTCTTGATTCCCATCCACCTCCAAACCCTTTTTACTCTTCTGCCTGCCTGTCTGAAAATACCTTAGGAGCGCTGGCCACAGAAGAAAGTTCCTAGGATATGAAGAAAAATGGAGCTGTTCCTTATGGATCTAATAACATTTCCTCAAGTCTAGTTGATTTCAGGAGACATTCATTGGAGAAATTATCGGAACTGTTGCAGCAAGGGTTATTTGGAAATTGACAGTGAAAACAGGATCTATTTATCCGGTCAAAATTCTATTCCAGTTTCCTTTGCCTCTGGCCTGAGCTGCCTGGCGTTTAGTTTTACAAATGAGTCTGATAGTCTGTCTGTCAGATGGTCTGTCTGTCAGACAGAGTTATTCCATTAGTGTCTTACTTTTCTTTCACTTTTTCTTTTGATATTTTTTTAAAATAAAATTCAATCCTAAATTACATTAATACTGTATTTGGTAAACAAATCATGATAGCCCATCTTTATGGGTTATAACATGATTTTTTTTATATAAATGTTTCATGGTCAAATCAAGGTAATTGACCTCTCACTTCATTTGCCTATCACTTTTTATGTTAGGACATTTGAAATGTCTGATTCCAGTTGCAAAATATAAAATATATTATTTTGCTTTCTGCCCAATTGGCTATGCAATGGATGGCAAAATGTTTTCCTTCCATTCATACCCTTTGACCAACATCTTCCATTAGCCCCTTCTTCCCCGAGGCTCTTGATAACCACCAGATTCTTTGTTTGTTAATTACCAAGGTATCTTGGGTAGGAAACAGTACCGCTCAGGTAAATCTCCCTCAGCTATAAATACTTGTCCTGTATTTAGACTTGAGCCTGAGTACACTGAGCAGCTGGTTGGCAATGGCTTTCTTGTTGTTATCTGAATTTAGGGAAGAATCTGTTTTTCTCCCCTAAATACTGACAATTAAAAGGAAAAAAAAGACCTTTGTGAGGCTCCCCCAGGGGTACTGGATTTATTTGGACTGAATAAGAAAATGGTGTTACCGGCCGTGGTATTTAGAATTGCACTGTCAAATTTATCTTCTCACCTGCTGTTGCTGTACACTTTAATTATTCTTGCTGAGAAATGGTGATGCCTCTCCTTCCAAAGGTTTAGTAAACCCTTTTGTAGTGGCCCCTGGAGCCTCCTCCCACCCATCACGATGAGTTCCTATGCCCTCTTCCCACACAGAATCTTGTGATACAATCACATGTCTTCTCATACTTACCTTTGCTCTTGATGCCTACTATCACGTGGGAAGGGTTTATGACATTGTTGCCATTGCAGACATGTCCTCATATTTGGTAAGGTTGCGATCACAAAACAGTACTCTATTTTTAATCTTTTCTCTGACTGTGTTGATATTCCCCTATATTCAGGGCCCTCCCTAGGAGGTTCCCAGCATGTACTTTAAAGGTCCTTTAATGACAAATGAGGGTACTTACTGTGCTTTCTTTAGCCGCCTAATCCCTCCAAGGACCTAGACTCATACCCAGCATGTTGAAAGCTCTCTCTATGCTTTTAATTTAAATTTTTAATTGTTTTGAGAATTTTACATATAAGATCTGTATTTACATCACTTCTACCCTTCCCTCTCATCCCTCCAATTCTTTCCATGTCTCCCCCAATTCCCTCAAGTTCATGGTCTCTAAGTATTAGTATCTATTTGTCCAGAGGGCGAGTCTAGCTATTTTGAGGGAAAGAATAAATTTCCAAAGTGTTGTTTGTTATAGAAGGGGCTTGTTTGACTCTAGAATAACTACACACTCTGTTTCCAGCAGCTTCGTGTGGTGTGACCGGTGCTGCAATCTGGACTCCAAAGCTGGGGTTTTTATCCAGATTTTGCCATTTATGAGCTCCACGCCCTTTCAAAAGGTCCTTAACTTCTTCTGGGTCTCACTTTAGTTCAACTGGGAGAGATGATTCCTGTCTCTACATCTGGTGAGGTTTTTGCTATGACTATGTGTTGATATTCTGATTTCTGAATTCTACAGAAGGTTGTAAAATAAAAGTAAGTAAATTTGCACAAGGAATCTAGTAGTTCTCCTTGGGAGAAAGGAATAAAGACCTCAATGCCCAATTGCAAAGGCAGGTCACAGCAATCTTCATGGTGGAGTCGTGATGTGGGCTATAAGTCTATCTGAAGGTGTGTGTCCCAGAACCAGAGTTGTCTGTGCTTCCGGTGAGCAATGCTAGGTCTTGTCTTGTTACAAAACAACAAAAGAATCTGCTTGGAGCTCAGGGCTTGCCCTTGAGGATTTGGAGGGATACAAACATGCAGATCACTGCAGCTTCATGGCACAAGTCATTTAATAAAGAACTTTTTATAGTCTCAGACACATGCAAAGAACCTGCTCCATTTAATTGCTGTTACTTATGATAATATAGTCTTCTTTGGAAGCTTGCTAATGTATTTTACTGTTTGTTTGAACAGAGACCAATGTAGCCAAGGCTGGCCTTGAACTCCTGATCCTCCTGTGTCTACCTCCCAAGTACATAGCGACATGCACTATACTTTCACTCAGGAAACTAGTTCTTTTGAGGGAAGGCAAATCAAAACAGAGGCTGTATAGACTAACTCTGTCACAAATTGTGGCTTCCTTCCAGCACAGAGGGATGGAATATATATATTCCCTGAAAAACAGTACTTTAGCGAAGAAAAAAAAAACAAGATAACTCCAGATCATATTGTACGGGATGTTTGGAGCCTGAAAATAAACATACGTCTTATTCATCATGCTTAGGCATGTCTGCTGTTACAGCAATTGCTCTTTGTTTGGGGGGTGGCCCCTCCCTGCACACTTCAGACTGGCCTCAGTCCAGCACCTCCAACCTCAGTCTCCTGAGAGCCAGGGTCACAGATGTGCCACCACTCCTGGCTTTAAGAGGGTTCGCTCTTAATACTTCACCCTGAGTTCTAGCAGAACTTCTGAGTCACTGCAGCACGCAGTAACCTTTACAGCCATGATTCTCGACCCTCCTAACCCTGTGACCCTTTAATGCAGTTCCTCATGTTGTGGTGACCCCTCCCCCAACCATAAAATTATTTTCTTTGCTACTTCATAACTGTACTTTTGCTACTGTTATGAACTGTAATGTAAAATCTGTTTTCTGAAGGTCTTAGGCAACCCCTGTGAAAGGGTCCTTCAATCCTCCCCAAAGGGGTCAGGACACACAGGTTGAGAATCAATGCTCTAGGGGATGGAGGCTGTCCACAGGCCTTCATGGAGCTCCAGGTTGCTATTTAATGCTTAGTTCTCTTTATCTCAGCAGACCTGGAATCTATGCCTGTGCTGAGGAAGGCACTTAGAAGAGGAATTCCTATGACTCTTCTTTTCTCTTCTGAAAATATTATTATTATTATTAATAATAATAATGATGATGATGATGATGATGTGTGCTTGTATTGATACAAAACAAGTGACCAGACAAGTCTTCTACACATACACTCTCCTGGACAAAGCATGGAGGAAAACTTGTTGAGTATGCTCAGTGAAAGCATTTTGCCAGCTCAGAACTTAGAAAAGAGATGGGGCTTACCATGGAAAGTGGCCCAGGTCTCTTGGAGAAAACAATGCAGGTATGACAAGCATTCTTTTCTTTTATCAGTGCTCTTCTGCCAAAGAAGATGCAGGCTGTGCCCTTTCTGAGGAATGAAGGGAAGTTCTGGTCACTGGAGGCCATCATTCCATAGGTACTTTTCCATTTTTCTTTCTCTTTGTAACAGCAATCACTTCTCCTAAAACTGCTGCCCTAGCTTTCATTCTGTTGCTCTGATAAACCACTGACCAAAAGCAGCTCAGAAAGGAAAGGGTTTATTTGGCTTACACTTCAAGTAATAATCCATCCATCCCTGAGGGAAACCAGGCCAGGAGCTCAAGACAAGAACCTAGAGATGAGGACTGTGAGAGAATGTTGCTTACTGGATTGTTCTTCTGGCATTCTCATATAGCCTAAGTTCACCTTCCTAGGAATGGTGCTGCCCTCGGTGGCCTGGGGCCTGCCACATGAATCATTAATCTAGACAGTTCCTCACCAACATGGTCACAGGCCAATCTGATTTAGAGAATTCTTCAGTTGAGGTCCTCTCTTCCTCACTGACTCTAGGTTGTATGAAGTCAATAATAAAAACCCAGGATGGACACTCATCTTATTTCCTAAAGAGTTTAAGGTGGTTTTTTGTTGTTGTTTTTTGTTTGTTTGTTTGTTTTTAAGGATACAATATGGCTAGGTGTGTTGGTGCACATCTATAGTCCCAGCACTTGGGAGACTGAAGCAGGAAGATGAAGAGTTCAATGCCAGCCTGAGCTAAAATAATGAGTTCAAAGTTAGCTTAGATTGTATGAGACGCCTCTCTCTCTCTCTCTCTCTCTCTCTCTCTCTCTCTTTCTCTCTCTCTCTCTCTCCAGCATAAATGTGGACTAAAGAGAAAAAGTGACAGCAATAAGGCCAAGTTAGCTATAGAAAATCCATTCCTGTGCTATAACAATTCTGAGTGTCCTAGTGACCAGAACTAAAAGTAAAAGAATCTCATTTGTCTGGTTACCTGTTTGAAAAGAAAAATGAAGGTTCTCAAGAACAGCTCCATTCCCCTTCATACACAGAACAGAATTGAGTTTTCTTAGCTACTCATAAAAAGGGTGTTGGGAACTCTGATGATTCAGTTTCTCCATACGGACTGCCATCGAGTTGTATAGGCCTGCTTTATATAATGGCCTTCATTGGTATCATGCCAAAGTCCATTTCTATAAAGGAAAAGAAATAAATTCCAGGTAGTCATCCATTCTCACTGGTTATTGTCACTGAATTCATGTGAAGCATGGAGCTCCACAGAGCTAGAGGTCACCTCCGATGAGCCACAAGGGCACAGTGCTGCTTAGCAGGTGCCAAGCCATAGGCTCCAGACTAGTTCCCCTAGCTAAGCAAAGACAACATTGCCTTATCCACAGGAAAAGGGAGCTCAAAGCATGAAGCAGAAGAAAGGCCACCATGCCTCTGGAGCAAGCACCTCAAAGAAAAGGCAGACAATTTTAAGGAGGGGAAAATTAATAGTGATTTTATTACCTTAATGGCTTGTCACACTTTTGCATATTTCTGTCTTTAAAAAAAACTTCTCATGGGTAATGTGAACACCATCAGGGTGTGCATACAAATTCATTCCATTTTTCACTTAACTAAGCAGCATAAAATAGGTTATCACATTTTATATTACCGGAGCGTGCAGGGTGCTATGATATAATCTTTACTGTGCTTCAAACCTTCCATAAAGTATGTCATATGCCACATGCCACAAGCAAAGGATGTCTTAGGACATTGGGCAAAGAGGCTGCTTGATGAGATTAGAATCAGTACAGGGATGGGCAGGTTGGTAGGAGGTGAGACCGGGTTGTGGGGGAGATTCAGGACGAACCGAATCAGAAGGGAAAGTGTCTGTAGGAATTTACACCAACAGAAAGCTGAGAAGCCTAGGTGTGTGAGGACTCAATTATGTGTGTCTCAAGACAGAACAAGTGTGTCTCCTGAGACAATTTTGAAAAGACTAAGTGTGTGCAAGATCTGCCCTTTCATCCAAGGTAAAATTAGAGCAGCCACTGGTAGTGATAATAGGTGATGTGACTTTCTAAGATTTCTCCCTTTTTCAAAGCAGTTTTTTTTAGAAGGCACTTTGGTTGTGGTCAAGAATTTCTCTGATCTCTTTCTTTGGAGGTGGGGGGGGGCAGAAAAGAATCTTAATTACAGAAAGAGATACAGTACTTGCTTTTGAACTAGTAATTCTCCCATGTAAATGCCCAAATATCCCCCCTTGCTTTATTCCATTTTCTATCTGGCCTTCCCCGAAATCAATAATGTCTGATTCCTTAATATAACAACAAATTCACTGAAAGCATGTCTTAAAAAGAAGTTCACTTTATTTTTTTGTATGTTTGAGTATTGTGCCTGCATGTATGTATCTATACAATACATACGCTTGTGGAATCCAGAAGAGGACATTGGATCCCTTGGAACTGAAGTTACAAACAACTGTCACCCACCTGACATGGGTGTTGGGCCATCTCTTCAGCCCCATTATCAGAATTATTAATTAATTGTGTGTGGTGCTGGCATTGAACCCAGAATCTTCTGCATACAAGGCAAGCAAACACTCTACTGAGCTACATCCTTAGACATGAAAGCATGTTTTGAATGACCTCTAGGCTCTGATAACTGCTTTGATTGCTCACAGATGGCTTCATTGTATGGCTTTGAAATAGGTCATTTCCCACCTCCCCTTGCTTCCCTGTGTTATTCTGTTTCAGGAAGAGGTGAGAATTGTATTTTCTTAAATTCTGGTAGTTTTTCACTGGCCAGATGATGAGGCTTGCAGAAATCAGGATCTTAATACATGGTAACCTTAAAAATCAGGGAGAGGGAACCTGTCACCAACTCGCCTCTAATAATCACTTTGCTATGAAGACTGTTTCTTTAGAAGTAACTCCACCAACATGACATTGAGCCATCTAAAAGTCTTCCTGTCCCAATGAATGGATGTAGGTATCTGGAAGGACACAATGAAATTAGGAGCTTTGGTTGATTTAATTAAGCAGCTGGGATTAATGAGAGGGTGGCTTCTGCCTGCAGTGATGGAGCCCTCCTCCATTATCTAGCATTCAGTTAATGAAAGGAAGCAATCAATATACGTTTGGAATGTTTTTCTCCCTCTAGCCAACACTGCAAACCTCAGAAGTTGTCAGCTTCACTACTAAATACTGAAATATTTAATGGTAACTGTTCAACGGAAGTATAAAACCAAGCCCCCCTTTTTTTAAAATCAAAACGGGAAAGGATTTTGTGTGTCAAACATAGCAGGTGGGTGAGCACCAGGTGTTCTGCTTCTTCAGAGCCCTCACTGGGATTTCAGAAATGTAAATGAACCTTACCATACAGACCAGACTGTCCATTTCCTGGCAAACTGATTCAGAATTTGATTGTAAAATGAATTCTCTGTGCATAAAAGCTTTAATTTTAAATGCAGAGAAACACTTGTGTGCTGGATGATGTGAATCCATTTAAAGTATCCAATGGACAGTTCAGATGATGACGAAAGGCCTGGAATTCATCCGTTGACTGATCCTTTGGAGTTCTAATGGCATCATTCCTATTAGAGTGTCTCTGGGTCTTTTCCTTGATTAAAAGAATTTCTCTTTCTCTATTTGTAGTTTTTTCAGAACCTTTATCTTGGGGTCTGAAGAGCTGTTTGTACAGGTAGGAGTACTTGCTACAAAATCAATGATCTGGGGACCCAGTGCTAAGTTGTAGCCCCAGATCCACAGTGGGTGGAGATGGGAGGGTCGCCAGGGCTCGCTGGCTTCTGCCTCAGCTGAGAGAACATGTGCTCTGAGAGAGAGCCTGCTCAAGGGAATGGCAGAGAGTGAAGAAAAGGACACACAATGCCCTTCTCTGGCCCTATTCCATCCTTTCCACTCCTCTCTACTTTCCTCACTCATTATTTTGGAAGGTCTCATCTTCCTTTCATTTTCCTACATTAAAAATTAGAGCAAACGCAAACGACACTTAAAATTCCATTTCAAATTCATTTTATTTTGCAATAATAAAATGCTAACAATAAAACTTAAAAAAATAATTTTATTTTGTTATTACTTAGTGTGTATTGCTTTACACACACCCACATAGTGTTGAAGTACCACACAAAGTGTTTAGAGGATAACCCTCGGAAAGTTGGAATTAAATTCAAGTTGTCAAGCTTGGAGGGAATGTGTATTTCCCTTCTGCTCCATCTTTGCATCCCTGAAACTGTTTGGACACGTCTTCCTGGGGGTGACCTCCTATCAGGGCTCTCAGAAAGCTACACTATTCCCTCCTGTCTCTTGTTTGTCCACACAGATATGCCAGCATCTGCTTCATGAAAGGATGTCTTCTTGTTCTGTATCATTAAACCAAGAGATAGTTTGGGCATCCCTGCAACAGTTTTTGTCCTGAGCATTTTAGATAAGGAATATTCAACCAGTGAGCTGGGTAGCCCAGAAATACATGTAATAAATGCCTCTTGTACACACAGTATAGAAAATAAGTAGATTGGCTGCCTATTGGGTAAACTAGTGGGGAAGATTCAAATTTAGGAGATTTAAGTGGTTCAGAAGGGCCTTCCAAGCCCGAATCTGTGTTTCCTGCTGGGGTTGTCTCTGAGAACTCCTCAGAATGAGCAGTTAGATTTCTAGTGACTGCTCCCAATTCCCCCTTATTTCCCAGATAAGCTGATTTGGATCTGCAGTGGTCTGGATATTATGGGTTTGTTTGTTGTTTGTTTGTTTGTTTGTTTGTTTGTTTTGCTCTCTTTACTGCATTCCACAGATTTTAGTATCTACAGCAGAGTCATTGGTCTCGAGGGTATTTCCTAATTCCCTGGCCATGTTGTGGTTTGGCTCTCATGTTCTTAAGTTTGTACCACCTCCTATTTCTTCTTGCCTAATTGAAGAGCCTAAG
The DNA here is from genome assembly GCF_903995425.1 of Onychomys torridus. Taxonomy (NCBI): domain Eukaryota; kingdom Metazoa; phylum Chordata; class Mammalia; order Rodentia; family Cricetidae; genus Onychomys; species Onychomys torridus. Next base: position 145,546,001 of record NC_050443.1, on the reverse strand, counting down.
CAGTGACTTCTGATACAGAGTCCTCATCCTAATCCACCAGGGCAAGCTTGGACCTATGTAGAGGCTGCTATTCACCTGGCTAATATTTAGCCAACTTTGCAAATCCCTGTTCCTTTCTTGCCATCGTTCACCTCTCTGGGAATAAATGCCAACCCTAAAGGCAAGACACTAAAAACATGACAGGGAGCCTGAAGCCTGAGATGTCGCCCTCAATCAACTCTAACGGCTGACCAGCTGCCTCCCAAGGCAGGTCTTAGTAGGGATGATGCCAGTGGCTGCAGCTCCTGGGTTCTAGGTTCTCTCGGGGGATTGCTTGAAGCTCCTGCTTTCTATGGTCTCAGGCGTTCTTGACTGTGCCCCAGAGTGCAAGATAAGCACTGCTGGGCTAGCACTGAGTATGTGAGGGGACCTTCTCATAGGCCCGTCATCTGCACCGGAACACATGCCCAGGGGTTAGCCTGCAGACTCCTCTATGAGCATCTTCTTGCTTTGTTCCCTCCACCTCTTCAGCTTCCTCCCATCACTCCTTGCTTTCGCTTTGCCTTGACGTACGGGTCTGCTGGACTTCCTTAGCACTTAGTCAACGTGCTCTTACAGCTAGTGAATTGTAGGGCTACATAAATGGAGAAATGGAAACTATCGATCTGCCAACATTGTCTTCAGTCCTTCTCACTTTCATCCAATAAGCAGAGAAATAAACTGGTGAGTCATGGGGCTCCAACAGGCACCTGAAATTCAGGACTCATGCTCCACTTAGTGCCTGCTGTCAGTGGGGAGGGTCTCAGCTTCTATAAAAAGGCAATGTTCCCAAAAAACTATTCTATTTTTGCATATTCCATTTCTAGCTTTCTTGGTCTTATGTCCCCCAGTGATTAACTTGTGGTCTGTGAGAAAGAGTAATTGATCCATTTTCTCTCTGTGCCGTGGAATCCTCTTTTCTCAAGGTTAAGTTCCAACATTAGAAGACCCTCTCACCTGTTCCCTTTCCAGTCTTTTGAAGGAAAACAGACCAACTGACATCAAACATCAGATAAAGACCAAGTGAAATTACTTCCCACCCTCCAAAACAAGACACTCAAAGACTATACTTCCAGCAGACTTCTCAGGAAGTGCATCTTATTGGCAGAAATAGCAGATCAAATGTCACTGGGGCGTCTGGCTATGTGGGCTCTTTCTTGGCTCCAGAATTGACCAGTTTGGGGACCTTTGGTCACTCATTGAACCCCTTTGAATATCAGTGTTGTCATGTGAAATGTGGGGTGTAGAGTGTGATGAAACAAATGTATTGAGGTTTTGGAGATGCAGAGGACAAGTATGATGAGTGCTTAGCATCGAAGGTAGTGCGGAGTTAGCACGCAGGTCTAACCAATACAGTTGCTGTTCTTCTGCCTGCCTCTTCCTTCTACAGTGATTCAGAACTCAGCCCTGTCATGGGGCTACACGGGGGGGGGGGGGGGGGGGCTGGTCTTAGCTCCGCCCATTCTTGTATGTCACCTAGGGCAAAACCTTTCCCCATTCTGAGGTTTCTATATCTCAGACTTAATGATGGTGCCGTGGTAGTGATGATAAGTCCAAGTTCATTGAAAGGTTTTAGCTAAATATAAAAACAAACACAGAAAAAAGAGTGTCTAATAGTTATTAGTTATTGTAAAATGATTGCTAACAATGTTTCCACAATCAAAATAATAGGATGTTCCTTTAATCCTAGCACTTGGGAGGCAGAGACAGGCAGATCTGTGTCAATTCAAGGCAGGTCAGTCTGGTCTACGTCGAGAGTTCCAGGACAGCTAGCGCCACATAGAGAGACCTTTCCAATAAATAAAACAAGAACAAAATGAATCATATTTAAACATTGCTGAGTTTCTGGGTTGCTGGCAGAGTTGTGATGAGGTCAGCCTGAAGTGTTTATAAATGTTAGCCATTTATTCAGTGTCTTTTCAGAGAAGATACAAGTGGTTATTGTTTATTTTCATGTAAATGAAACCTTATATACTAGAGCCCTTTCTCCTACCATTGTCTTCTTCAGAACGCGATAAGGAGGTAAAATCTCCTAGGATGGTAACAGAAAGGTGAAACTACCTTAGGCTTCTCTCAGAAGTTATTGTTACATGGGTTGAGAGGGGGGTTGCTGGCATCCTGTAAGGAAGGATGCTGGTGGAGAGGAGGATGCTGTTGATTCTACCAGACACAAGAAGGTTCTTTGTTCTGGAGTCCTTATATCTGCCTCTCTTCTCCCTCCAAAATGTAAGCACACCCAAAAAGCATCACCACGTGGAGTTTTACCACAAACTAACCCTTTGATGGTATTAGAGTTAGTGAGATTAGCTTGAAAGCAAGTCTGATCTGGGTTAAGTGGTGCTGAGGAAAAGCCAGTGTGCCGAGCAGGGGAGAAGTGTCAGAGACCAATTGCCTGTTTTATAGGTTTTCCTGAGCTAATTTCCATGTACCCCCTCTGCTGGACCTGCTTGGTATACAATCTATATATAGTGTATCGAGTTTGTCCTTAACGAATGTGGACTGTCTAATCACACTGGCTCCTGGTTTGGCTTTTCTCACTAATTGGGCTGAACCTAATCCACATAAGCTGCAGTATTCCTCTGAGTGTTCCTTGATAACTACTCTACCTTTCTCTCTGGTGGGTCAAAGCCACATGACTTGAACAGTTAATGCTCAAGGCTGCCTCTCCCAAGCTATTGAGCAAGAGTGCTATTCCTTACCCAGAACTCATAAGTGAACACAGTGGGAGTCACCCCACAGTGCCAGTAGCCTAGTCAGTCGCTCCCTAACTTCCAGCAAATGTCACAACAGAGCTCTCTCTTCTGTCTTTAGTTTAGTGACTCAGCTTGTACTCATGTCCATACCCACCAGAACCACTGCACATTTTCTGAAAAACATTAAATTAGGGGGTTATACAAGCCATTACTACTAATCGTCAAAACAGCAATTAACTCAATAATATGACATTAAGCCAGCTGTTTCCCTGGGGATTGTAAAATTGGAAACCAATGTTGCAATATGCTTGGGTGAGCCATGAACTGACATGAAGTAAAAGTCAAGATTGTGCATGTAAATATAAATATAAAAATATTATAGAACAGTGAGACATCAGAGTAGCTCTCTTTCAGAAGGGAATATCTTGAGGATAAAAAGAAATAAGAGAGAAAGAGAGTACCCATGATGGGATAATATCTCTACAAATAAATGTCTGTGAGTGATTCCCTATATTGTTATTATACCATGGATTACTTGATATATTTAATGTATTAAGAAACATTTCTTGGGACTAGAGAGATGGCCCAGTGTTTAAGAACACCAGATGCTCATCCAAAGGACCTGGGTTCAATTCCCAGGACCCAAATGGCAGCTCACAACTGTCTGTAACTCTAGTTCTAGGGGATCTGACTCACAGGGGCATGAATACAGACAAAACACCAATGCACATAAAATAGAAACAAATAAATCATTTAAAAAAAAAGATGAAGAAACGTTTCTGGTTAAGTAGAGGCCAAGACATTTGGAAACCATAGTATTGAAAATGGTGTTAATCATGTTCTACAGAGTTCTACAAACTTGTCCACACAGTTGTTTTCCTTTAAATGGAATTAAATTATATTTTACATAAACACATAAGAAGCTGATTTACCAAAGAACTATAAAAACTTAAAAAAATGTTTTCAGTCCTCCCAGTTTTTTGAGCCATTCATTTAATGATTAGGACCTATATTTTCTTCCTTCAGACTAGAAATCCCTCTACTCAATCAATACACAGGAATAAGACAAGGATTTTCAAGCCAAATGGGGACCTGCTACCACTCAGAGCGTTGGAAAGAAATGTTTGCTTATCTGATCATAAAATTAGTGGGTACATAGAATATTTGTAAAAATACAGGAAGGTATAAAGGTAAATCGTAGTATAATCTACCCTCAATCTGTTACTGCCCCTCATTAATAGACATCTTGCTTTTCTTGTGTGCATGCATTTCTTACATCATTTGACTTCAACTGTAATAGATATTCTTGTAGCCTACTATGGTTTAAATGTCATTAGTGCCAGCTCAGTTTTGAACTTTTCATTGAACATTCCTCAGTGTAAGTATGTCAAACTATTTAATAACATTCTTGGATTAACAAAAAAAAAAAAAAAAAAAAAGACTAATGATGTTGCAGCCAATATTTCAGTATATTAATCTTTGATTTTGGTCTATTTCTTTAAGAGATTCTTAGAAAGGGTGTCAATTTACTTAGACACCTGACATATTGCCAATGTTTAAACAGATGGTCCTAAACTTCATGTACTGGTATTTCTGGGTACCCCAATACATGTTAAGTTAACACCGTGAGTTGCTTCCTTCCTGGGGTGTTTCTCAGCTTTGGCTTCCTATTAGAATCAAGACAGAGCACCAAATTTGCCTATGGCTGACCTTTGTCCTAAATCAATTAAGTTGGAATTTCTGAGAAAAGTAGGGGAGGCAAGGTATTAGTTACTTTGAAAGCACTCAGATGGGATTAGTTAAAATGACCCTGTTAGCCAGGCCTGGTGGCACATGCCTTAAATCCCTATACTCTGGAGGCAGAGACATGAAGCCAGAGTCAGTCAAAGGCCAGCCTAGGCTATGGTGCAAGTTCCAGACCAGCCAGAGCTACATAGTGAGACTCGATCTCAAAATAAGTAAATAAATAAGTAAATGAATAAAGAAATAATAAATTTAAAATTAGTTCTTTTTTTAGTTGTATTTTCTTTTCTTTGTGTGTGTGTGTGTGTGTGTGTGTGTGTGTGTGTGTGTGTGTGTGTGTATGTGTATGAGGACTCTCCATACTTATTTCTGTGGTGGCTGTTCACCTCATCTTGGCCTCCATTTGTGGTCGTTTGTTTTCTCAATGACTGCCATTCTGATGAGGGTGAGAAGGAATCTCAATGAGATTTTAATTTGCATTTCCCTGGTGGCTAAGTAGAACCACTCTGTTAATTGAATAAATAAAAATGCTCTCTTCTAAGCCCTTATGGTGGCAGGGTGAATTAGAATTTAAGCATTGTATGTTGGTTATTTGATTAGCTTGAAAAGCATACTATGAAGTTAGAATTCTAGCCAAAATATTTTGGCGGTCCACTTTCACATACAGTTGTGCCTTGGCTGTTATAAAAGATTGGTTCTGGGACACATTTTGGAAACTAGAGTCTTTAGCTCAAGCCCATTAAGTATAGTGTTGGCATATAACATACATCATCTCTGTATTATATATAATACCTAATACCATTCAAATTCTGTGTAAAGACTTGTTAAACTATGTCACCTAGGGAATAATGACTGCCTCAAGTCTGTATATACTTGTAAGGAATTTTCCTCAAATAGTCCCATCTAAAGTTAATTGACTCCCTCTCTTGCATCTGGAACCCTCAAATGTGGAGAAAATTGGGGCATCTTGCATCTGAATAGCATCCCTTCCATCTCACCAGTTGGTACCTTGAGGAGGGTTAAAGGAGCTGTCCTTTTATCACCTCTAAGCTTTCTGCTTGAAGCTCTTCAGAAATGGTGAATTTCATGTCATCTTGTCCTTTTCATCACTGTTCAATTTGACCGACTGCAAACATTTCATTTTTAACACTGGAGCATGCATTGTCAAATGCAAAGTTCTCTTCTATATCATTGTATGGCATCATTTACCCCATATCTTAAATATTGTTTAATAGATAACAGCAAAGAAAGCTAAAAATAGCATACAAATTGAACCTGCCAGTTCTGATTAGATTCAGTGAGGCACCTAATGTTTCTGGGTCATGCTTCTCATGGAATCAGTCCAGGGAAGCCCCCTCACTCACCCTGTCAGTGTAAGCTGATGTTGAATACACTATTTTCCTTTGCCTCTTTTAAGAAACCTACTGTGGTGTAAGCATTTTACCACTGAGCTCATCACCAGCCCTTGGGTTTTGGTTGGGTTTTGTTTTGGTGCTAGAGAGGCAAAGGTAAATGAAACAGAACAAAGTCCTTGTTATCAAGGGATTTCCATTATAAATGGGGAGGCAAGGAATGAATAATGAAGTTAGCTACACTTCTGGAGCTGGTCATGGTAGTGCATACCTGTCATTAGAGTGTTTGGGAGGCAGAGGCAAGAAGATGCTGAGTGTGGGCCCACACTAAGCTACAATAAAAGACTGGACACCTCACCCCACTCAACAAACAACAAAACAACTGTTAATACAGAAGCCAGGACAGGTTAGAATACAAAAAATGTACTGAATAAATGTTAAGCTGAATGAATGAATGCCTTTGGTCAGTGTGGAAACTCTAAGGCAGCAGCACACAAAAGTCGGTGCTTCTTCTGGTTGTCACTGGGAAAAAGAAGCATCTCCCTGCATCCCTGGGAAGTGACTGATACCTTTCCCTAAGAAAGGAAAACCAGAAGAAAGGCACTGTGGACAGATGATGAATTCATTTTTAAGGCAATCTATGGGGCATCCAAGTGAGAATTCTAAGAAGCATGTAGATGGGTCAAAGTTTAGAAAGCTGCACTTGTAGCTTTTAGTTTATAAGACATTGGAATGAATGAGATCACCAGGGACTAGGAAAAGAAGGTAGGCACAAACCTTTGGGTACCTACCCAGTGTTGGCATAGGAAAGATGATTAGTAATGCTTACTATATGAACAAGAAGATAGATATGATCCTAAGTCCATTGCATTGCAAGCCCATGCTTTCTGTACTAACCTCATTCTTAAATCACACAACTTTCTACATCATTGTTAGGGCTGGGGATGGATTGAGAAATGTGGGAATCTGCTGGAGTCTGGCTCCAACCTGTAAGGGTTCTTGGGTGGAGGAGAGAGGAATGAGGAAATGATAGATAGAAAGATAGAAAGAAACAATAAGAAAGACAGAGATACAGGATTGCTTTGGGAGGGCCCTGAGTCAATACCCAGTCACCCTGAGGTTTATTCAAAAGGGCTTTTTATAATACACCAAGAAGAGAGGCAAAAGACCTTCCCCTTGCAAGATCAAAGCACAACATACCTACAACAAGTGTAGACCCTTCCAAACACCTGGTAAACACGGCCCTGACCAAATCATCACATTATGCAGCCCTTGCTGGGTAAAGCAAGCCCAGATTCTCTGACCCTGAGTATTGTCTCACTATATAGCCTCTGTGGACTCCCACAGAGAAGGATGATAAGAACAGGCAAGGCTTGGAAACATGAAATACTGGAGAAAACTAGAAAGGTTAGTCACAAACCTGGGAGCTAAGCTAGAGGGATAGGGACTAGGAAAGAAAGACACAGCCCAACTTGGAAGATTCAAGCTTAACTTTACCATGAAATACAAATAGACACTCTCTGTTTCCTGCCAGTATTAGAACACAAAACAAAGGATCAACCTAAACAACTGCCAATAAGATAATAAATTCATTGCTGTCTAGTTAAAGAATGAGTGAATTGGCATGCCCTGTATCACAAATCTTAGAAACACAACCAAGTAAATGTAACATGGTATCCCAGGTTATGTGGGTTTTTATTTGTTTGTTTGTTTGTTTGTTTGAGGTTTCATGTGTTTGCTTGTTAGTTCTGAAGCACTGGGGATTGAACCCTAAGCCTTGGGCATAGTAGGCAAGAATTCTATCACTGAGCTTCATTAGCAGAAAGAGGTGAGTGTAGGTATGTAGTAACATACACACTTTAACACCTTTGCAGCTTTTCTGTGAATCTAAAAATATCCCCAGTTGGAGGGGAGCAGATGTGGGCTAAAAAGGCTGTACCTTTATTATTATTTAGAAAATAATTAATTAATTAATTAATTAATAGAAAGAAAGGAAGAAAGGAAGGAAGGAAGGAAGTTATTTCCAAATTTTAAAAAACAAGCTCACAACTGGGGTGTAGCACAGTGGTATGAATTTACAAGTCCATACACAACTGGGATTTGATCCTCAGCCTTGTAGAAGGTTTGGAAAAGAGAACATTGTAAGCAATGTGAGCTTAAGGCAAAACAAGTAAACTGCAAAGGAATTGATTCCACACTGATGGGAAATTAAAGCATGCAAAACAATACTAGACCTTTATAGATACATAGCACATATTTAATGAAGATAAGTACATTCATAGGAATGATAAGTGTTTCATTTAAAACAGTAAAGTGAAGAAAAGTATTATATATTCAATTAAATTAAATATGACAAATTTTACAAAAAAGATTATTTTCTTTTATGTGTATGTGTTATGTATCTATGTATGGGTATGTGCATATGCATACAAGTTCCTTCTGAGTCAGAAGAGTTGGAGTTATAAGCAGTAGTAGATACCCAATATGGGTGCTGTGAACTATACTTGGGTCCTCTGCAAGAGCATCAAGTATTCTTAACCCTGAGCCATCTTTCCAGCCAGCCCCAAACTGTCTCTCTTTCTCTAAAGTCCAGCCTTTGAATTTGTAAGACAAGTTCTGATATGCAGGCTAGGATAGCCTTTTGCTCTAACTGTCTTGTCTCTGTTCTTAGAGCTGGATTACAGAAAAACCTTCACTCCTGCTTAATGCTCAGCTTTTTCTTCAAATATTCCCAGATATTTATGAAAAATAAAAGAGAAGAAGATATTTCCTTTTTAGATAATTTTACCTCCATGTCTTAGGTGAGATGTTTATCCATGTGGTCTTATGGAATGGCGTTTTCTCATTTTTATTCTGTTCTGGCCTTCCCCAAGAACGGTGCAGCTTTTCTAAAATTCACTTCCCCAGATTCTCTCATAGCCAACAATGGCCCCATGATCCAATTCTTCTAAACCTCCACATAAGCCAAATCCTGCAGAAGGCTTGGAGGGAAGGATTCTTTTGTGTCACAATGGATTCCCTTCCAGCCTTGGGGTCAAGAGGGATGCTTGCTCTTCAGTTTTCATCTTATGAGCACGAAATAACAGACGAGAGAAAAAGATAAGCAGAATTGTGGAGTCTGGAGCGTCCACTACTTATTGCCCACATTCTTTCACAAGGAAAACTCATCCTTAGTCAGTGTTAGGTACCATTGGTCTTAGTTATGACTAAAAGTATTCCTGGTTTACCTAAATATTGGTCAGTATTGGAGTCAGCCATTGATTATGTTTGCTGTTCCTATTGCTGTTGTGGGAAGGCCTGACTTATAAAGACCCATCTCCTCCCTCCATTCTTCTTCTGTGGCAGCAGTCAGACTAGGGCAGAACTGGACTAAGAACTGGGGAAAGCCATGGCTTCTTGCTATCTGTCTTTGGTTACACTTCTGACTTATGCTGGAATATGAGCATGCTTCAGACTAAAGCTATTTACCTTGTTAATTTAATGAGAAGAAATGGAGATGGCTTTCTGTAGCAACTTCTACAAGCGTTCAGATTTGAATTGGAGAATTCTCAAACACACATAATAAAAATAATTTGCAAATATTACAGTTTCTTGTAGACTGCTGTCCTTTACAAGCCCGGTAAGGCGTGCATATGATATCTCAGATGGGCTCTCAGTACTTCTTGCCATCTAAGCACACTATATTATTCCAATTTTGACACAACTTCTCTCACCTTTAATCATTGATATGGCTTTGGTAATTGGCGTAATTTGAACTTACATATATTTATTCTGTGCTTACAAATGTTTTGGCCAGTGCTTTAATTGGTTTTGATGGAGTGAGCTTGAAGCCTTGGGTATACAAAGCAATTAAAACCTGGCATTTTGCAGCAATCACTGAAGCATCATAAATTTTTGATTGGCTATGTGATGTACATATTTACTGAACACAAGTGGTTATGATTTATGTTCGTGTGGCTGGGAGAAAGCCAAGAAAATGCAAATCCCTTGAGGTTAAGGAGGAACACATCATACATTCAGTCATTGCTATGGCAGCTAAGTGTTGAATCAAGCTAGAAAATAAAGGTGAATTTATTTCCCCCACTCTGTAATAACCACAAATTTGTCTAGTTCACATTTTTAGCTAAGAGATATTAAAATGAGTTTTGTATTATTTTCTGAGCATTCACTGGATCCCTTTGACAGAACTGGTTAGTATGTTGCTGCTACATATAATTTCAAAGCATCTTTTTGTTTTGTTCTATTCTATCCCCCCACCCCCCTGACAGAGTTTCTCTGTGTGTCCCTGGCTGTACTGGAACTCACTCTGTAGTTCAGGCTCAGAGATCCACCTGCCTCTGCCTCCTGAGAGCTGGGATTAAAAGAGTGTACCACCACCTTGTGACTAATTCAAAGCATGTTAAATCTATGGAATTATAATGAAAACAATGTGAAACTAATTTTGACCTTGCACTTAAATGCTAAAGCAAATGTAGTTGCACCCAAGAATCCACAAGTTCATCTTCTTCAGCTGCCACAAGTTCTGGGCCTTGAAAGCACTCATGAAAAGGAACTTTCTTTGAAGCTAACTTACATTATGGGTTCATTGACATCTTCTTTCTAAAGGCCTGTGACAATGATTGTAGCTCAATTTGATTTGGACAGAGATTGATCATGCTAGGAAAAGAAAAAGACAATAAAACCTTGTAGAACGTTTCTTAGCAGAGTGCACAGGACATGGTTACAAAATAGCAGATCCTTTACAATAAACACTGGAGCTTAACCAGTGATCTTTTCCTGAGAAAGCCATTTGAGGAGATCAGCATGTCCAACCTGCTGGTTTTCTGTTAATTCCTTTGTGGCAGGGGACTCAGAGCAAGCTTTAGCCAGACACTTTGACTTTTCCTGTAGAAGGGATCTGTGTGGTCCCTCCTGATCCACAGGCTTCTTGGGAGGCTCTGGAAGTGTTCAGTGGTGAGAAGTGGCTGAGGATGCTGCATCAGGAAGCATGGAGAAAATGTCGCTTTCTTGACTCTTTCTAAAGGTTCACGATTCCTTAGTGTTATTCAAAGGTGGGCCCACAAAAGAGAACAAAATCAGGCTTAATCCTGAAACTCATCATTGAAATCTGTAACTTCCCCAAATGTCGGCTGGGCAGCAGTGAGACTCAATGGCAAAGGACAGCATTCTCTCATGCAGACATGCTCGTGAGTGATGTATCATTTTCGTAATTGTGGCCAAGAGTACTTATCTTCTGTGTAGATGGAGGAGTGGGCAGGTGAGCCCAGTTCTCAGTTTTACCAGCTGTTAGGTAGACCCTCATCGAGCATTCCTGTTTAGGCCCTGGGTCTTCGTTCTATTCTCGGTTTACCAGGAAGGGAAGTGGCCAGGCCCATTACCTGGTTGGCAGTGAGCTCAGTCCTTTCTTTCCAACCTGAGTGCAGTAAGACTTGATAGAACCCTCACAGGCCTACAGCAATGAAAACAGGCTTCAAAAAAACCTCCGCCACAGAAGCTAATTGTGCTCTTTTAATTAATTGCTCCAATTAGCCCCACTCTTAGCTATGCTTCTCTCCAACAGTGCCATCTGGGATGCTTCTAGAAGTGCAAATGACAGCGGTGGTCAGGTACTTGTCAGTTAAAGCTCTTACTATGTGCAATTAACCTCTCCTCTGGGTTTTGTGGCTGCCCCAGAGGGTGTGACAAGTAGCATAGATAAGGCCTGGCACCATAATGTGGAAGAGTAGCATTTTGTCTTCGTTCCTATCATTTTGGAAGCACAGAAGTTTTATTATAAAATAAATTATCTGGAATAGTACAATAAGCAGTGCTTTACTCTGCATATGAGTAACCTGAATAGACTCTTTATTACATTTTTTCTTTATTACATTTTAACAAAGAACACAAATATCAATAGACAGTAGACAGTTAAGGAAAACTAGCTTTCAAACATCTCAACTAAGCATCTTTAACACGCTATGTATACTTGTGATTAGCGTATTTATTCATTGATTACATCTAGGATTTCCTAGGATCACAAAAAATGAAGATGAGGTTAGCTGGCTTTAGGTCTAAGTTGCGACTCATGAAACTTCTTTTTCTCAAACATATAGCCTTTTCTTTGGATAGCCTAAGACTACAATACAATCAAGTTTGCTTTCACATAAAGCCAAGACAGCATGGTTATTGAATAGTTAGAATTATTTCTACTATGACACAGTCTTTAAATTTATCTGAGTGCATTACCAGCATGCAGAAAACATAAGTATCTAATTCAAGCATGTTCACAGAGTCTATGACAGGACAAGGAGTAAACCATTGCCAGTGGTCCTGAAGTCTCCCTATATCATCTCCATCCTTCTCTCTCCTATTAAGGCAGCCATTTTGGTGAAATCATCCACTGTATCCATTGATGTCTCTTGAGAGATGGGTACTGGCCCTCCATGCTTCTTGAAAGCATTTTTATTTTTACTGTGGCACTCTTTAAATATTTTTCTCCCTGTATCTCAGTAATTTTATTATGACAGGCCCAGGTAAGCATTTCTTCATTTTACCCAGAGTTCACAGAATGTCTTGAATCTGAGGGTTGTAGTTTTTCATTATTTTAGAGTGTTCTTAGTCATCTTGCCTGAATGTGTTGGCTTCATTCTCCCTGCCTTTCTTTCCTGGATCTCCAAAGTATCTTAAGACCTCTCTCTGCTTCTTCTACTTTCCTACTTTCTTTAAAAACATATTTAACCTTTTGTGTCCCTATGTTTCCATATGAGTTGCATTTGTTTCCCCGTTCACTAGTTTTTTTTCCTCCCTAAGTCTCTCTTCATCTGTATACAGATTACTCTAGATCAGTGGTTCTCAATCTTCCTAATGCTGTGACCCTTTAATACAGTTCCTCATACTGCAGTGTGTAGGTGGACTTTTCTGTCCCACTAGCCAGTTCCCAAATAATCACACAGAGCCTTAAAATTAATTATAAATGCCTGACTGATATCTTTGGCTCATTTTTAGTTAGCTTTTATACCTTAAATTAACCCATTTCTATTAGTCTATGTGCTGCCCTGAGGCTTGTTTACCTCATGTATATACTTCCCATCCTGCTCGTGCTGTGTCTCATGGCATCTCTTCCAACTCTGCCCTTCTTCTTCCTAGCATTCTCTCTGCCCTGAAAATCCTGCCTAGCCATCAGCCAACCAACTTTTTATTAACAATGAGAGCAACACCTTCACAAAGTACAAAAGTATTATCCCACATCAGTTGTGACTCCCAACTGTAAAATTATTTTCATGCTACTTCATAGCTGTAATTTTACTACTGCTATGAATCAGAATGTAAATATTTAATATGCAGGATATTTGTATGTGACCTTGTGAAAGTGTCATTTACTATCCCCAAAGAGGTCATGATCACAGGTTGAAAATCACTGCTCTAAGAGAGGCCACATTCATTTTCAATATTATGTTTTTCAGTCATAGAATTTTTACTCAGATGTTTTTAAATTTGATATGTCCTTAAAATAATTTCTATTTTGAGCCCAATTCACAATCTAGTTTTTTATTCTGCTGTAAAAACAAGCAAAGTTTTGTTACTAGGCTATGTTTCCTTGTTATGCATGTCACACCAGAGAACATTAGACATACCAAAGAACCAAATATAATCCTCTTTGAATTGGCTCAAAGACACCTCCTTCTCTCTCACCTTCCCTCCTTGACATCTGCCTGTCCTCCCAACCCTGGGTGTGTGTGTGTGTGTGTGTGTGTGTGTGTGTGTGTGTGTGTGTTGTATATGTATATGTGAGTTTGTCTGTATGTGCATTCATGTGGATATTAGAAATCAACCCTGAATGTTTCTTTCAATTACTTTTTACTCTATTTTTTGAGACAAGTTCTCTTAATGGACTTGGAGCTTACCATTTCAGCTACGCTGGCTGGCCAGTGTGCCCCAGGCATCCTCCTGTCTCTGCCTCCCCAGGGCTGGGAGTACAAGTATGCCCCGCTATGTCTTGGTTATTTATGTAGGATCTAGGAACCAAACACAGGTCTTCTGGTTTGGAGTTCTTTACCAACTGAGCCATCTTGTAATTCTGTTTTTTGCCTTATGAAAAAATTATAGCATATACTGGAATGGAAAGTATACAAACATGTCCGACTATCTCATCTGGTTTTAACAACTTAACGTTTAGATACTTTGAAGATTGTTGCTGGTGAGTCTGGTGTCTGGATCCATTACTGATCTTGCTCCACTGTTGGATCTTACTGTAGTCTCTTGCTCTTATCTTCTTTATGTTATTTATTGTATTTTAGAATTTATATTGAATTATATTGAATAATTACTTGTAGAAATAATTTGATACTTAGGAAACTTTCTTCCTGCTGGAGGATTTACATTTTCTTCCAATTACATGGCAGCTTGTGTATCAGCAATCACCATAATCCAATTTCAGGCATGAAGATGATTCCAAGCTAAAATTCCTGCAGGAGCCCATCTGTTTCTGGTTCAACCTGCTGAGGTGACCCAGGCTCTCTTACCAGCCTCAATAATACAGCATTTGTGACTTGATGCTATCAAGGGTGCTACTTACCCTCTTTGGTGCTTCCTCCTAAATTGGCAAATATCCCCAAAGGATAACCCAGCATTTGGTACTATCATGGGCAAGGTATGGTGTAGCCGGACTTCATCTTCAGAGCAATACAATATAGCTCCTCAAACAGCCTCCAGTCTCTCCATAGCAAATGCTCCAGGCTTCTCTGGAGTGAGTAGCAACTCTCCACTCTGCCCTCTGGGGCTCACATCCCCTGACTCAGTGCTGTCTATCCAGGTTCAAGATTGATTTCAGGGCTACGCTTATCTCCCCATCACTACAAGGTCACTGCACATCTCTGTGCTCCACGAACTAGCTGCCACATCCCCACTGGACTGCAGTGCTTGGCATCGGACAGGGATGGCATGCTCTGCTTTCTGTTTGCTGTTGTCTTGTTTTGGTGCTGTTTTGTGGAGGAAAGTATACCAGGCTCTCTCATCAGCCATCTTGCGACATCACTTTCTTCATCCTTCCATGACTACTTTGAAGAACAGTTATGAAGAACAGTTTTTTTAAGTAGAGCACTTCAATACCAGAAATTATTCTCTTGACTCCTCTAGAAGTGTTCACTCTCCTATGCTCCCCCTTCCCCCTCTCCCCTCCCCTCCCTTCCCTCCTTCTCTTTTCTCCTCTTCTCTTTTTCTCTTCCCTCTGCCCCAGTCTCTGATCTTCAAGGAGATGTGACTCAAAGAAGACACTGGCGAGGGATTGGAGAGTGTAGTTGGAGTTTTCCTGCCTGGCCCACAGTCAGGACAAATCTCTCTCACCCTCTAGGCCCATAGACACTCAGACCCAACCAAGTAAACACACAGAAACTTACATTGTTTACAAACTGTATGGCTGTGGCAGGCTTCTTGTTATCTACTTCTATCTTAAATTAACCCATTTCTATTAATCTATACTTTGCCATGTGGTTCATGGCTTACCATTACCTTACATCTTCGTTGTCATGGCAGCAGCTGGCAGTGTCTCCACCCAGCCTTCTGCTTCCCACAATTCTCCTCCTCCTTGTCCCGCCTACCCTATCCTTCCTGCCTGGCTACTGGCCAATCAGCACTTTATTTACTTTAACCAATCAGAGCAACACATTTGACATACAGAACATCCCACAGCAGGAGAGTGAGAGTCCCAGAGAGAAGTCAAGGCACCCTCATCACTGTTTTACCCACCACCAAGTCAACCAGTAATTATATCCCCATTATGGGTCCAGCTCTTACCTGAGCACCTGCCATCCAGAAAATAATAATACCATTGCCTTACTTCCTTCACCCCCAGAGTAGGAGAGGCTTCGTACTACTGCTAACTTGTGGGGTGTTTTATTCCAGTAGGAGAAAATTCAGGCATGACCTGGCAGCCAGCCTACCTGATACACTGCATTTCTAAATAAGTAGTGTGGCACAGCATGCTCCTGAGTACTCCCAGAAGTCAGAACACTGAATTCTGAGGTAGTATGAGTAGCCAGTTGCTGGTCTGCTGATGAGTATGCATTCTTCACATCTCGTTTTATGTGCTGAGAGCCCCTGGTAGTATGAATGCTCACTGTCCAATCTGAGGTAATGTGCTAACCAATCACAGTCCACCACTCTATAAGTAGTGTTCCCATACAATCAAGCAGACACTGTTCCCTGAAACTGTCTCCAGAGTGGTTCGTCTCTGTGCCCTTTACTGACCCACAGGTATTTCAGTCTTAGGAAGGGAGGATGCCCTGATAACAACATATTCCTTTTGTCTTTTTAGTTCTTCAGTCAATGTTGATCTGTTCTTCCTAACTTGACCCTACCTTAAAGATCTAGGGTGGTTACTCACCCACTGCTTATATTTTGCTGTAGTATGAGAGTACTTTTGCATGGGAGAGTCCTTATTATCCTCAGGGAGAAGATCATCTTGACAAGGGATAAGGCTGCTTCCTATGAGAAATCACAAAGACACATGATATTTGTCAAACTAAATGATTTAAAGGAGAATGTCAAAGAAACTTAATAAAGAAAGGATCCCTGAATCTCCGTGTCTTAGGGTAGAGCTGGGGCAAGTCAGGCTATGGGGAAAGCATGGAAAAATGCCACAGAAAATAGTTCATGTGGGATCCAGATCACAGAGGATCAGAGACTTGAGCTAAAGGGGGAAAAAATCCTTGTCCAGGATCTCCATGTAAAGCTACCCTTTAAATTATTTCCAGTCCAACTAACGATACATATGCATAGCTTTTTTTTTTTTTTTTTTTTTTTTTGCCATTCTTGTGCATTCTTGGAAAATCTTCAAAGCTTGAAAACACTTTCAGACGATTTGATGTGGTGGCATTTTCAAATTCACTTAACAAGTTTAAGCTTGCTGGTCCATAAGCTGGGACCTCATGGGAAATTACCCTGTCATTCATTGTAAACAGGCCTTGTCTTTACCAGTGTTACTCACTGATGGCTGATTGAAAGCTGTGCAAAGAACACTAGTCAAAAAGCTAATGAGCTATTACATAATTTTTCAGTGAATAAGGACACAAGATGGCTAGTACAATAAATAGCTCTTTCTGATCCAGAGTGTCACTTGTACTTTGGGGCAGGGTAGGCTTGAAACAAGTTAGGAGACAGAAGGTAGAGTATGACACTGGTCACTCTGGGATGGATTATTTGTGGCTAATTATATGGGGTTGGGAGGTTGTGCTCAAGCCAAACGCTATAAGATCAACATGAGTTTCTGTTCCGTATGTGCTCTCTTGACCTGGTCGATGGAGAAAGCATTGAGTGCTCACGGATCAGAGTTAGTCTCTTGTAGCCGTTCGCCAGAGAACAAAGAACAAGACTTCGTGTGTTTTACTTCCTCATCCTTATGTTAGGAAGAATGATGCACGCTCTATTACTAGATTATGAGGATGATTTAGGTATGAGTACTCAGAACTGCGTGACAATTGAAGCTTGTGTCTTGCACAAACATCTACTAGCTGTCCTAACGTATGTGAGCCACTGTGCTTGGGCAGGTTATAAAATATTCCTGGGAGAGAGATTGTGGACATGTAACTATGCTTCTTGATGGGAACCCTGTGACAAGAGAGAGTCATGCCATTTCCTTCCTTGTTTACATTCTACTTTTCACTTTCTGATTGCCACTCCTAAAGTTCTGGCACCCGGCCCCGAGAGTATTTGTATTCTTGACACATACTCCCCACATGACACCTTTGGCTCTGTGCCAAAGGTGGAAGTTGGAATCAGTAAATGCTTCCTTTATTTGCGTTATAACTAAGTTTCATTTCCTTCCTTCCCTTACATCCAGGAACCCTCATAATGTATACATTGCATTAAGTGTACATGAAATAACAAGTCATTACTTGCAAAATGCATTTCCCCCTCCTTGGGGCCTTTTAGCCATCAGTAATCTTAAAATTGCCTCACCTAAGCAGGACTCATCAGGTATTCCTTGACCCCATTCTTTTATGGGACCTGGTCTTGAACACATTGCTAAAATTCATAGAAAACCTGCTTAAAGGGAGGAAGTCCCCTGCACCCTTCTAGCTACCCTTTCCTACAGCCAGTGCCAACAAATGCCAAAAACTGACCAGAAGTCACATTATTTACTCTGGGAATAATAGTCATTTGCAATTTACCCTTCTTGTGACACCCAGCCCCAGTAATAGTAGACTTGATGCCCTGCATGCTAATTACTTTGTTACTCTAAAGGTTGCATTAGCCACAGGAGTCCTGTGCTCCCAAATACACACACATTCTCAGGAAGGGCTAACAACTAAAACTATCTTTTTACCTATCCCTGAAGAGAAAATAAATGCTATATATCCCTTTCTGTGTTTTGTCTTGTTTGTTTGTTTGTTTTTGTTTCCTGTGAGCCTTTCATCCATCTAGACCTTGCCATCCTATTTTCTCAAAGGGAACTCTTACTCCCTTGAGTTGAAGAGTACTTTAAGATCTTTATTTTAATTCAGATGTGAGGGACATTGAAGTCTGATCTCCTTTTACTAAATTCAGACAAAATACTACAACTGTTATAGCCTACAGTGTCCATTTTATTAAGCACTTTCAACTATAACTGCCCAAAACAAATATAAATAATGAAATTCCAAATATCAAAGTTTATTTTGGAGTTTGAATGTAGGTAATGAAGACTCTAATTTAAGCATAGTTTGGTAAATCAGATCATAGCTGAGTGGAAGCAATGAATTCCACAAGTGGAACCATGCTTGCCCCATGAGAAGTCAGCTCAGGCTGGCATAACTAATACCATGGAACAAGTAGTTTTAGCCACAGACATTCAGTCTTCACAGTTCCAGAGGCTGGAGGCCAAGTTCAAGATGCTGGCTGATTAATTATTGTAAGGAATCAGTTCTTGACTGGCAACCCACAGCCTTCTTGCATGGGCTTTCTTTCATGGAAGAACATGGACAGAGAGCAAGCTCTTCTGAGTCTGACCTCGTGAGAGTCCTAACCAAGCATGGGACCAACTTTGTGACTTCACCCAGTCCTAATTACCTTCCAAAGGTCCCATGTGCAAATGCCATCACTTTGCATTCCAACCCTACTCCATGGACCTGGGGTAACACAGTTCAGCCCATAGCACCTTAATAAAACAGAAGATACCAGTGCTGTGGATATCACTCTGTATGCTGTGAATATGTTTCTCTGATTGGCTAATAAATAAAGTGCTAATTGGCCCATAGTCAGGGAGAAAGGATAGGCAGGACAAAGAGAGAGGAGAATTCTGGAAACAGGAAGGCTGAGTGAGGAGATGCTGCCAGGTACCACAATGAGAAGCAAGATGTAAAGATACTGGTAAGCCACGAGCCACGTGGCAAGGTATAGACTTATAGAAATGGGTTAATTTAAGATGTAAGATCTAGCTAGCAAGAAGCCTGAGCCATTAGGCCATACAGTTTTAATTAATATAAGCCTCTACGTGTTTATTTGGGTCTGAGCGGCTGCGGACCTGGGTGGGACTGGAGAAAACTCCAACACCAGCCTCAGTCAAATGAGAAAGTGGTTACTCCAAAGAGAGAGACCTGAGGGGAAAAATCCTAATTTTATTTTTAATACTAGCTATTTAATGCTAAGGTCTGTTCTCCCATGGAAGTCAATAGTTTTTGAGAACATTATGACTACTCATATTCATGGTTATAGACCTAAATCTCCCATGCCAATTGCCTAAGAGTGCAGGCAAAAGTAGAATCAGTTTTTAGATTGTTTTTGTCAGTATTCTTCAAGTATTAGCATGCCTGCTGGTTGCAGTCAATCATTTGAAATATCTACTTAGGTGGTATGGTTTGTTTTCAGAACCTTGAGAAATCTCATGCATTAGCAGACATTTAATAAATATTTTCTAGGGTCAGTCAATGGGATACCATTTTCAAAGAATATTTTTCTTTAACTGAATTATACAAGAACTAACAAAATTTAATGTTGATATTTTAGCCATGGAGAACAATCTACTAGGCTCTTTGCTACCCAGAGCCAAGGTTAAAGAAAATTCATTACAGTCCTTTTTTATCCAAAATTTGGTGTGTGACAAGGTTTATTGCCCTTTAATTTAAAAAGTACTAAAAGGGTTTACACTTCCATAGAAGGAAGGACTTCAGTTTGACCACAATTCTTGCACCTTGGCAAGGACCAGTGATTTCCCAATGTGTGCCCTTTTATTCTAAGCTCCTACTCTTCCTATTAATAGCCATTTGCTTGTGATTGCAGTAGCCAGGTTTTCCTTATGCCTGTGTACTTGCCAAGCAATCAGCATCCATCTCCGCAATAAGGCCTGTATTGCAAAAGGTCCAGGCTGTTTGAAATCAGTTGGCTCTAATACCCTTTATCAATCCCTACAGTAAGTCATAGGCCTGCCAATGGGACCATAATAATTACAATTATTTGGCAAAGCTTGCTTCTTCTGGGTGGTATTTGGAAAGGAACAATGTGGGAGCTGATGAAGTCCTGATTAAATGTGTATTGTTGACATGGCCATGGCCACATCATTGACTCCAATGCCTAAGACCCATGTGAATGGCAAGGCCTTCTCCTGGTCAGGCTTGGGGAATTGACAAAGCCTTCCTCTGGTCCAAGTGCCAGTGTTGATGGTGTGCACAGAAACTATCAACCACAGCTTCCTCTTCTATGCTGATTATATTCTGGGACTGTTTCTCTACAGAGACCTCCTACCAAGTTTGGCTAAGCCTGCCTCCTTGTTCAGGTGACCACAACAAACCTACCCCTTATTCAACTGTATATAATAAACCCACTCCTTGATTTAGACATTTTAAATAATTGAGGTTCCTTGTTGCTGCTGTAGTTGGTGCATTTCCATTAGAACACATGGCCCACCAGATCCCAGCTTTACTGAATATGGACCTTGTCTTTATTTCTTCATTGCCCTGTTAGGTTTCCAGGATCAATCCATATAGGATGCAACCAAGCCATGCAGTGTGAGACCAAGCCATGCAGTGTGAGACCAAGCTATGCAGTGTGAGACCAAGCCATGCACCATGTGACCAAGCCATGCACCATGTGACCAAGCCATGCAGTATGAGACCAAGCCATGTAGTGTGAGACCAAGCTATGCACCATGTGACCAAGCCATGCAGTATGAGACCAAGCCATGCAGTGTGAGACCAAGCCATGCACCATGTGACCAAGCCATGCAGTGTGAGACCAAACTATGCAGTGTGAGACCAAGCTATGCAGTGTGAGACCAAGCTATGCAGTGTGAGACAAAGCCATGCAGTGTGAGACCAAGCCATGCACCATGTGACCAAGCCATGCAGTGTGAGACAAAGCCATGCAGTGTGAGACCAAGCCATGCAGTGTAAGACCAAGCCATGCAGTGTAAGACCAAGCCATGCAGTGTAAGACCAAGCCATGCAGTATGCAATTAAGTCATGCAGTATACCCCAGAACAGTGAGCTTATATCTTCCTGATTCTCTTTTTGTATATGCCTCCATGTCTGAGAAACCCTGACTTGGCTGATATGTGCCTTCTTTAGGTATGTTAAGATCTTTGAGATCTTGTCTCCACTGGCTGGCAGTAGTCCCTAGTTATGTTAAAGTAACAGTGTAGACTGTAGTTATGAGCCATTGTATCCTGCTTTTAGGTGATGCTGTGGTACGGTCCTAGTCCCTTACATCTGTATTCTTGAAGGGTCTGCTTCTGTCCAGGAATCCCAAGTCACCACGTGCTGGTAACTTCATGTACATGTGGTTATACTTCATACATCAATTCTGTTGAGGAATCCTAGTACTACGTCTAAAATACAGATCTCAATTTCACCTACTCCTCTAACCTGTCACTCTATCACAAAACTCCAGTTTTATCTACTCCAACACTATAGAAGTAATTAGTATTTCCCACCTACCCCTAGATATAAAACAAAGCCATTACTAGTGCAGAATAGTCTTTTTTTTTTTTTTTGAAACAGTTTTCAGGAATGCCAGTTTTCAGAGATAACAAAATCAGAGTATACTCAATTCCTTATAGGGGTTGTATTTTCATATAACCTAAGTGTATTCTTCCTTATATTTTAAATTGCCTCTTTTATAATGCCTAATAGGATATTAATTCTCTATAACTACTTGAAATAATGTACTGTTTAGGAAATAATGTCAAGGAAAGGCTGTTGGTCTTTAATATAATGCATTTTTTCCCCAAATACTTTTGATGCATTGTTGGTTGAGATAGTGGACTTGGGACCTATTTAGGGCCAACAGTGTATGTAGTTCACGTCCATAGCTGTAACAGTTAAGGATGATTGTCAAATAATGAACCACAGGGGAGATACAGGATGTTAGACATTAAATGTTTAATAATTTCATCATCAACATCTTTATCAGTGGTTTGCTGGCCTGTATCAGGAATGCCTGGCTCTTGTTAAGCAAGAAAGGCACTGAAGAACATTCAAATGCTCATACATTGCTTTTTGTTGCTGTCTTATTGGCTTTGGCAGAAGTGGAACCATGGCCAGGCTGACTGGGACAGCTGCTCAACCCTTGAATATACTTCTGGTAACTATGGAGTCAACAGGTCTTTCTGTGTTATCTGGAAGTAGATAACCCCAGTGGACTTCATCTCTGAATGGCAATATCAATTTGTCTCAGTATTGCTGCTGTTGTTTATATGTAAATGATTCTTCTATTTTAACCTATATAGCTGCTGCTCATAAGAATGTCCCGACTAAGCCAGGCAGTGGTGGCACACGCCTTTAATCCCAGGACTTGGGAGGCAGAGCCAGATGGAGCTCTGTGAGTTCAAGGCCAGCCTGGTCTACAGAGCGAGATTCAGGACAGGCACCAAAACTGCACAGAGAAACCCTGTCTCAACACCCACCCCCCCCCCCCCAAAAAAAAAAAAAAAAAAGAATGTCCTTGCCAGGAAGTGGTGGTACAAGCCTTTAACCCCAGGAGGCAGAGGCAGGTTGAACTCTATGAGTTCAAAGCCAGCCTGGTCTACAGAGCAGGTTCCAGGATGTTATGCAGAGAAACCTTGTCTCCAAAAACAAAAGAAGAAGAAGAAGAGGAAGAGGAAGAAGAAGAGGAAGATAAATGTGAAGTACTGTATATCCAAAGTAGATATTCCTCTCAAGGTACCTCTGGCTGGCCTGGAGAGAACTATCTATGAAGACCAGGCTGACCTCCAACTCATAGAGATCTACCTATCTCTGCCTCCCCAGTGAATGGTTAGATTAAAGGTGTAGGCCACCATGCCCAGCCCTACGTGGACATTTTAAAGCTCATGCTGGGAACTAGATATTGAATAAAATATGGAAAACCCATGCTCAGTTGGCACATAATTTGTTTCTTTAAAAAAAAAAAAAAAAAAACTAGTTCTGGTGGCTATTGCAACACTGTGAGGTGGACATCTGGACAAAGCGCCTAGCCGGCTGGGTGCTATTCCAGTTCTGTATTGCAGTCACTGGACTCCATTTTCTGTTCTTTTCCTCCCATTTTCAATCCTATTTTTCACTGGCTTTTTCCAGTTCTTTCATTTTTTTACTTCCAGCTTACTGGATATGGGATTATCAACAAAGTAGTTCAGCTCAGTCCCAGGAAGTTGTTCAGAGAACATGTTGCAGTAAACCCAACATGGAGTCACCCCTGACCTGCAGTGTTATCATGTCTGACTCACTTCCAGAAGAGAGAACCACCTCCTGTGACCTCTTCCCCTGTATTTCAGGCCATAAATAGGTGCTAGGGCCCTGCCAAGTTGGGTTGCTGTGGCTCATAAGGGACTGTCAGTTCCTTACAAATATTGCACAGCTGCAAAGTTCCTATGCCACCCAAGGTGACTCATAACATCTGCTCCTCTTAAAAGGGGAATACGAGCAGTGTCACCTCTTGGCTATCTATCATGATAATGCAATTATGAGCACTTTCTCTTTGCTGGCTGCCCAGAGAAGTACTTGGTAACCAAATAGGACATCTGGAGAACCTAATGCTAGCTTACCTACCCAAGACAAGAGGCAGTTAAAGTGGAATTTCTGAGTAGTTTTACTATATTTGATTTCATTTATTTACTCATTTACTGGGGAAGGGGAATAGGGTCTTACAATGTGAGTCTGGCTACCCTGGAATTCAGAGATCTTCCTGCCTCTTTCTCTCAGATGCTAGGATTAAAGGCATATGCCATCATGCTCCGTTAGTTAATTGTATACACACACACACACACACACACACACACACACACACACACACACACACGGTGGGGAGGGGGAGACAGAAACAAAGATGGACACAGAGAGAGGCAAGTTATCTTAATGAATTGCTCACATCATTATGGAGCCGTGCAAAGCCAGATTTTCAAGTGCAGTGTGGAAGCAGAATTCCTTTTCATGGATTCTGCAAGACACCCACAGACCCACCCATGGGTCCTCCCACAGACCCACCCAGCCCACAGACCCACTCATATTATGGAGAAAATCTGTTTTCCTCGTTATAAAATATATCAGCTATGAGTGTTAAATATATCTACAAAATACCATGACTCCATTATTAGGCTAGCATCTAAATAAACCACTGGCCACTGTAGGTTAGGCAAAGCTGACACAGAAAACTATCCCACTAATGTATCTGAAAGAAGCAATCTGAATCCTTTGTCATGTCAGAGGAGAAAAATTCCAGTGAAGGGAACTAGTCACCACCAAAGCCCTCCAGGTTATCAGTTCATCTTGTGAGTGCTGTCAGTCCTGGGCTTTGGGGTCACATCACAAAGCTGCCACATCTGTTTTTGGATGACTCTCTTTGCTGACAGAATCTTCCTTGGCCCTTTATTTAATTCTAATCTCTTGGCCTATTTTGTTCAAGAGTGTGCATACTTCAACCCTCTGAGATGCCTGAAGCAGGATAAAAAACAATTCATCTTCAATTATCCCAAAAGTATATTCTATGACATATTATATAATTCTCAGCACAGGGTAGGAGATAGAGAAGGTTCTGTGGCCACACAAGATTGGGAAACATCGCTTATCAGCCCTTCCTTTGGAGGATTTACCATCAATCATATTAAAATCTTTGACATCCTGTAACAAAAAAGCTAGCTAGACTGAGTCTTGACTTCATATTTCCCAGACCCCTAGCTGTGGAAACACTCCCTTTATTTTTCTGTAACCCATATGCCTCTCACATTCTTCTAGAAGGCCACCTGAACAGAATCATGAAGCTTATCTAAGCTTCTGTCATGTTTGTTACAACCAAGTGGCCAGAATAGGTGACTTTGGCAAGCTGAGAATAAGAGTGGGAGGCACGGCAAATTATGGGGCAAAGTGAGAGGTTGTGAGGGACACTAATGGAGGCCATTAGTGATTAGCATCTAACACGGCTGTTAACTGTTAATCTGGGAAACTGTACCCAAGTGGCTTCACCAGAATTAAAGCAGGAGTAGTAACAATGCAAATCCTGGGATCCCCATTCCCACCAGAGGGACCACAGAAGAGTTGTTACCTATTCTATATGTTATGTTTCTGTTGCTGTGATAAAAAAAAATACCATGATCAAAGAAAATTATAGAAGGAAGAGTTTACTTGGGTTTACAGTTCCAGAGTGCTGAGTCCATTATGGAGGGTGGCGTGGCAGAGGTGGTAGGTAGTCAGCTGGAGCAGGAACCTGAGAGGTTTCATCTTCCACTGTAAGCATGAAGCAGAGTCAATTGGAAATAACATCAGGCTATGTATTTTCGACTCCTATTTCTCCTCATCCCTAGTGATATATTTCCACCAGCAAGGCCTTACATTCCTAACAGTATACCATTTAGGGACCAAGTGTTCAAACCCCTGAGACTGTGAAGAATATTTCTTATTCAAGCCACTATATGTCACTACCAGGTCTCCATAGGCTCAAGACCATGTCATAATAATAATTTTTTAAAAAAGCATTTAGTCTAACTCCAAATGTCCCTATAGTGTTTCACAGTCTTACCACTGTAGATGAACGGTCTTATTAAATAAGAAATGCAGAGCCAAATACAGAGGTAAAAGCCAAGAGGTCAGAGCAATAGCTTAAAACCTCCTTACCCTTCCTGCCACTGCTGTCCTTCCCTCCACAAGAGATCTACTTCCTGTGTGTCTGTCCTTTTTATAGACTTTCTGTTCTGCCTTCTCATTGGTAGTAAACCCAACCACATAACCTCCTCGTCACTGCCTGTCTGTACAGACCTCCAGGTCTTCTATGGTTGGTATTGAGATTATAGGCGTGTGTCTCCATGCTGGCTGTATCCTTGAACGCACAGAGATCTACCTGTCATGTGATCTGGATTAAAGGTGTATGCCACCACTGCCTGGCTTCTGCTATGGCTTGCTATTAGCTCTGACCCCCAGGCAACTTTATTTATTAACATACAAATAAAATCACATTTCAGTACAAATAAAATATCACCATATTTCCCCTTTTCTATTTTAATAAAAAGAAAAAGTTATAACTAATATAAGAAAAACTATATACAAAAGTACAATAACTATACACCTATTTATCGCTATTATTAGCGATAAATGCCTAAAAAATGTCTAGTCCATTTGTATTTGACAAATTCAGAGAAAATAATTCCATTATCTATCCTATTTTGGTAAGTCCAAAATGTACCAGATTCACTTTCTATCCTAACTTATATTACTAACAGAACTATCTCATAATGTCTTTCAAATTTATACACTTACACCTCTTTAGTGAGTTCCTTTTCTGAAATTCTTAACAAGGAAAACAATAACTATAACTAATCTTCAACTCCCTCAGAGACCCAAGAAGGAAATAATATTACCTAATAAAAAATAAAAACAGGAAGTGCATACAAACAGCTTCCAAAAAAAAATGTGAGTTGACAGAAACAGCCAGCTGCCTGGACAGTCACCTGAGGTTTCTCCGCAGTGTTGGGGCATCATCTTCAGCCTATAGGCTTAGCGTATCTGACAGACTCATTTGTGAACTAGGATGTACACAAGGTCAACAGTTTGACCTCATATTGGGTGAGAGCAGTCCATGTACCAGAAACACCTGAATTCCATTAGTGTCATGTCATGATTCAGGATTTTAAATTCTGGAAATTATTGATGATTTTTTCAATTCAGCTGTCCATTTTTCTTGGCTGTGTATATGAGGCTTCATCTCGGCATCCCATTCTTCTCCACGTCCCTCTATTAAATGCCAGCCTACTATTGAGAGGGGTGAGCTTAGTTATTCTTCAAGAATAACTGTTTCATCTGCTGTTCCATTGCACATCAGAAGCCATCGACCCACTGCCTGTTCAGCTGCCTTCACAGAAAAGGGCAGGGTACCTTTTCCAGATTGCAAAGGCCACTTCAGGGATGGTGCCATATTGTCCTGGTCTCAGAAGATGCCTTTTGTTAAAGCCAGAACCACACTTGTTTTGGCAAGAATCGGTAGTTCTTTGTTTCATGTCCTGTCTGTCCTGTTTGTCAGCAGTTGATTCAAGGATACTTTGTTGTCCAGTGGCTAACTTTTGCTACAATGAAAGTTAACTCAATATCTAGTTTCTTCCATGCCCATATTTTCTCTGAAGTAGATTGGTACTGCCAGGAGCCGACATGTCACACGGTTATAACAAAAAAGAAAAATTTTCTAAGTTATTAAAACATTTTAAATGCCATATTCTTTAGATCTCTGAAGGGTTTGAAGATGACCTGTCTATCTAAAATATATCTTCTCAATCTTGAAAACACACCTAATATGACTACAAGTTCGATTGTAGTGTCTAACTACTAATTTTCATTTCTTTATATCCTAATAGTTGGTAATAATAACATTCACGGATCAGCAAATTGCATTACGTTGTTAAATGAACGGTATAAGTACAATATCTTGAACAAGATTAGAAATACATGTATGGCATTTCCTAACAATATCAATCTCAATATATATAAGGGAACACAATACCACCACATACCACTGTTTAAATGTTCCAAGTCTCATCTGAGACTCAAGGTAATTTCTTAATTGCAACCCCTTGTTAAATTAAAAAAAAAAAAATTTCATAGCTCTGATATATAATGCCATAGAATATACACTGTTATTCCAAGAAGGAAGAATTGGGACATAGTGAGGAAACACTTTACCAAAGTCAGACCCAAACCCAGAAGAGCTAACCCCAAATCCTGTAGCTCCACATCTGCTGTTAGGGCTTGGGTGGTTCTATCCCTCTGGCATTATAACTATAAACACCTCTCTCGGGGTAGTTCCACTCCCTGTCTGCAGCTCTCCTTGGCAGATTTCTCATAGCTCTGGCATCTTCAACATCTTGAGGTCTTTACTGCAAACCAGGTTTCAGATTCTCAGCTTCACATATGGCCTTTCAGGGCCTTCCTGGAGAGATTCCTCTGCGGCACAATGCCCAGCGTCAGTGGGTCTCTAGAGCTCTTGAGGAAGGGTCTTTCCTCTGGCAGTCTCATGTCTCTAAAGCCATTACTACACAATGACATGGCCCAGTGGGGCTGCTGACTTGGGATAAACCTTGGCCCCCTTGCGTCACATTAGCAAGGGTGATTCTCTTCTCTTGTTGCCTGGGAGCAGAAAACACTTTATGCTCTCTTTCACAAGTTGGAAACTTAGCTGGGCAGAGTCTTGCCCTGACAGCACCTTTCCCTTTGTTCAGTGTGGAGCAGACCCTACTCATTGTCGCTAACCTCTTCACCAATTGCATCCTCCCTTCCAGTATATGTCCTAGCTGTGACATTCATCTTCCGGTGTTCTTCTTCTCTCTAACATATATATTTTGTATTTCTTTCTGTCCCACTTGCTCTCCTCTTTCACTGTAGGCCTAAAAAATGTTATCAGTAACAACCAGGCCACAGAGTCAACATTACATTGTCTTACAATTTCTCCACCAAAGAAATTAGTCTATTACTTCTAAAGTTAGCTTGGGTAAGCTCTTGGGACAAGGGCAATAGCCAGATTCTTTATAAAAACATCACAAGAATGACCTCTAGCCCAGTTGCTGTTGAAAACCTAGTTACCTATGAAATCTGGACCTTTCACCATTGCATTGCTCTAGACTACTGTCTTCCAGACTCCTGTTAGATCAGTAGTCCTTCACAACACTCGACTGCTTTTCTAGTTCTAAGATCCAAAGTCTTCCACATTCCTCCAAACAACATGGTCATGTTCTTCACAACAGCCCACCCTCAGTATTAACTTCTGTAGCTTTGATAAAACATCATGACCACGGCAATGTACAGAATGAAGAGTTCATTTAGACCTTCCGTTCCAAAGAGATAGGTGTCCATCATGGCAGCCAGAGCAAGAAGCTGAGCACGAACACATCCCCCACCGAACACATGAGGCAGAGACAGAACTGGAAGTAGAGTGAAGCATGTATTCTCAAAGTTCTTCTCCAGTGTCATAATTTCTCCAGCAAGGTCACATCACCTAAATACCCCTGTCTTAATTAGGGTTTCTCTTGCTGTGAAGAGACACCACAATCACGGCAACTCTTATAAAGGAAAAACATTTAATTGGGGTGGCCTACAGTTCAGTGGTTTAGTCCATTATCATCATGGCGCGACAGTGTAGCACGCAGGCAGACATGGTGCTGGAGAGAGAGCTGAGAGTTCTGTATCTTGACTTGCAGGTAGCAGGAAGTGGTTTGGGACACTGGATGTGGCTTGAGCATATAAGAGACCTCAAAACCCACTCCCACAGTGACACACTTACTCCAACAAGGACATATCTACTCCAACAAAGCCATACCACCTAATAGTGCCACTCTCCATGAGCTTATGGACATCAGTTACAGTTCAGACAACCACAGTCCCCAAACAGCACTTCCAATTGGGGAGCAACTATTCAAATATCTGAGCTTGTAGGGCATGTTTTTCATTCAAACCATCATATCCTTAGTCTGAAAAACTCACTAGGTGTGACTGATGACGACCCAGGCTAAAAGCTCTTGTTTTAGAACTTTTATTAGTTACTTTTCTCATTGCTATGGCAAAGTAACCAATGAAGGTAGGATGTAACGCAAATTGTTAAACTGTCTTATTAAATAAAAAACCCAGGAGCCAGCTATTGGGGTAAATTCTAAAAGATCAGAGAAACAGAACAAGCCACACCTAACCTCACTTTCCAACTTCTCAGCCAATCCTGTTTCCTCAAACTGGAAGCCTCTGAGTCCTCATCCAAATGGATCTCGACTGAACTGCTGGTAAAAAGCCTAAAAGTTCCTGGTCCTCAAGCCTTATTATATACCTTTCTGCTTCCTGCCATCACTTTATGGGATTAGAGGCATGTCTTTCCCAAGCAAGACATGAGATCTCAAGTGCTGGGATTAAAAGTGTGTGTCACCATGCCTGGCTGTTTCCAGTGTGGCCTTGAACTCAGAGATCTAGATAGATCTCTGCCTCCAGAATGCTAGGATTCAAGGTGTGTGCTACACTGCCTAACCTCTATGTTTAATATAGTAGCTGTTTTGTTCTCTGACCCCTAGATAAATTAGTTGGGGTGCACAATATATCAACCACAGTAGGAGGTCTGCTATTGAAACCACGTGATAGTCTAGCCTGATAGAAGAATGTGAGAGGCACATTGGGTAGAGCTGCACAATTGCAGCCCATATGAAGGAGCAATGGAATAATTCTATGGTTGGGGGTTGCCACAACATGAGGAACTATATTAAAGGGTTGCAGCATTTGGAAGGGTGAGAACCACTGGTCTAAAATGAAGAAATTGTCCCTCCATCCTGTGATCTTCCAGTCTGCGGCAAATAAGACCTGTATGTGATAAGTTAGATAGTGGCAGGTTAGTCTGCTTTTAATACTATGACTCTTTCCTGACTTCAACTCTTTCCTGCTTACGCCTATAACTAGAAGGCTTCTTCTAACAGTGACTGACACAAGTTATTCTATGAGTGCCATGTCCTCGGTCAAGGAGAGAGCTATGGAAGTGGGGCTTAGGCAGGCAATGATAATATAATTGGACTCAGAAGAGGCTGGGAGTAGAGGGTTCTTATCTCAAAGACTGAGCATGCCAGGAGTTCTATGTAGATATAATTGTAAGGAAATTGACTGTGAGAACAGAATAGCATTATCTGCAGGCTAAATAAGAAATTACTTCCCTCTCTCAAATATCAAATAGTCACATATTATTACGATTGGTAATATCCTAAAGAATTACTGAATTTCTATGTGTATGTGTATATTACATATATTCATATATAACCACAGTCAACTGTAGTGAATATACAATAAATAGTTTGAAGACATTCATATAATTTTTTACATTCAAATGTTCAGAGCTTCTATTAGTCAGCTAGAGTCGCCATAAAAATAGACTGCAGGTTGCTTGGCTTCAATGACAGATAGTCTTTCTAGCACTTCTGGAATCTAGAAAGCCAAAAGTAAGGTAGAAAGGGAGTTGGTAATGTGATGGTTAACATTACATTCAGACACACTATGCTTGAGAGACCAAAAAGAAAAAAACAAAACAAAACAAAACAAAAACCAAAAACAAACAAACAAACAAAAAACCTGCCTCTAATATCTAAGCCCCTGATGTGTACAGGCTCTTTCCAGCAGCAATTTCCTTTTTCCCTCTGATGTTAAAGACTATTCTTAAAATTGGCTGATCTTGTAAAATTTGCTTTTCTAATGGTCATAAGACTAACTGCCATTCGTTTCTGCTTTTGTAATCAAACTTGCTTACTCTGCTCAATGACTGGGACAACTGCAAGACATATATGTTAAAATTAGACAAAATACATGTAATCTTGCAGTTTTGCCTTTATAAGCCCTAGGATCTGACTAGATCCTGCATCTATTGGGAGCACTCTGGGCTGCAGTCCTGGTGCCTCAGCTAACCAACACCAGTATTTTTAATAAAGCCTCTAATTAAATACTGAAACTAAATTAGTACTAATTAGTAATACTAAAACATCTAAAGTAATAATCTAATTAATACTAAAACCAAAAACTTGAGTCAGACTGGTGAATCTCTGCACAACCCCAGATCCACAGCAGTTTCTAGGGGCCCATCTTCCTAGTTTACAGATGTCGGTCTTACCTCCATGTTTATGTGTGTGGGGACAGGGGTGTAGGCAAGCAGGGAAGGAGGGAGGGAGAATGTGTACCCTAATAAACTCGCTTGGGGATCAGAGGACAGAGCCAGCCACTAGATTAGACATGGAGGTCAAACAGTGGTGGCACACACCCTTAATCCTATCACTCAGAAGACAGAGATTCATCCGGATCTTTGTGAGTTCAAGACCACACTGGGATATATGAGAGAAACAGCCAGGCATGGTGACACACACCTTTAATCCCAGCACTTGAGATCTCATGCCTTTGCTTGAGAAGCAAACACGCCTTTAATCCCAGGAAGTGATGTCTGGACAGAGAAAGGTATGTCAGACGTGAGAAAACAAGAACTCACTCTCTGGAGGCTGAGGATTTCGAAGGGGTAAGAAGGCAGCTGTCTTGTTTTGTTTCTCTGCTCTTTCAGCTCTCACCCCAATATCTGGCTCTGGGTTTTTTCTATTAATAAGACTTTTTAAGATTCATGTTACAGAGGGTATCTTGCCCTTTTAAAAGGACAGGACTTTCATTGAATTTAGGTCTACCCTAATGGCTTCATTTAACCTTAGCCATCTCTTTAAAAGGCCTGTCTGAATCCATTCTGAAGGGGATTAGGCCTTCGCTTTATGAAATTGGGGAAAACTCAATTCGGCCCTCAGCAGGAACCATTGCCTTAGGCCAATGCCAACCCAAACAAAATGCTACCCTTCCTGCTGCCGCCACCTAAACTCTCCCAGGCATGGTTGGGCTCTGCAGGCTTAGTAGTCTCCTTCCTTCAGCACAGAGACTCTCAACCAGTTTCCAACTGCAGCCATCCTAAGGAGCTCAAAGCGTCCCTTGGCTTCTGTACCTCACATGTTACTGCTAGGTTAGATGAAGCATCGGCACTAACCAGCACATGGATTCTGTACTTCCTTTAACATAATAAGCTTAAGATGGGTGAGGTGGAACATAATTCCAGCACGCAGAGGCAGAGGCAGAGGCAGAGGCAGAGGCAGAGGCAGAGGCAGAGGCAGAGGCAGATCTATCTCTGAGTTTGAGTTCAGCCTGGTCTACAGAGTGAGTATCAGGACAGCCAGGGCTACACAGAGAAATCCTGTCATGAAAGAAAAAAAATGAGTTTAATGATTAATGGTGTTATATCCTGGAACACTGCAAATAAGTTTATACAGTCCAATAAACCTATCATGCTCACTTTGATTATAAATTACAACTTTAAGGGGGAAAAAAGCAAGCAAATTTTCCTCATATCCCCAATGAAAGTGAATAATATTTGAATTGCAGTGTCTTCTTTGTGTCTTACTTTGACTGTGAAAGCATTTTATTCTCTTGACTATATGTGTTCCAGTGAAGCTAAGAAGGAAATTGTTAATGGTGTGGTGGGAAAGAGTTCTAAGTCCTGAATGTAAGGGCATCTGTCACCCCACTGATGGTCAGGATTGTTTCAGCTAATCTGGCTGGCTGGGTGTGTGTCCCCTCACTCCCTCACTGCTCTATGTGGGCGTCCCTCCTGAAGCTGTGCACTCGGTCGAAGAGGACAATCTTCCCTGAATAGAGGAGGACAGTTCTTCGGTCAAGTGTACATTAGTAGCTGTGCTCTTATGCTAGAACCTCCAACAAGCTCTCAAGAGTTCTAAGTCCTCCTGGCTTCCTGTATTTATAAATAAAGTTTTATTATAACATGGCTGTGTTCATTTGTTTATGTAATGTCTATGACTGCTTGGGGGTTGGGGGGTTCCTGACAGGAGAGTTTAGCAGAGCCCATATGACCATCCAACACAGCCACCATTTTACTATTGGATCTTTTATAGAAAATGCTTGCTGACCCCTGAACTATAGTAAAGACTGGGAGCTCAACACTAGCTCTGCGGTACCCTGCTGTGTCATTTTAGATACGTTATCTGGTTCTCTGTACTTAGTTTTTCAACTGTCAATACACCTAGTCATATAAAGGATCCTAAGGATAATGATGTAATATCTGTTTCTAAAAGGTACTAAGGATAACAAATGAGCATCTAAAGATCCCTGGATTGGGCAGGGAGTGGACTAAAACTCAGAATTGGTTGCTATTAACAACCTGTGGCTAACTACCTCCACACTGAAGATGTTAAAGTAAGAAAAACTTACAGTTAAGGAAAAAAAAAAAGGTAATTACAGGCCTGGCTGACTCAAATCCACAATGATGAAGGTCCTTTCTCAACACCTTACCGAAGGTTTTCAAGGATTTGATTTGCATATGAGGTGTGCCCAATGGGAGTGAGCAAACACTTGCAAGAACTGCTTGGCACTGAGTCATTTCAGGAAAAGGAATAAATTCCCTGTAAGCTCTGGCAATACACTAAGTTTAGTTTATTAACAACACATTTAGTGTAGCTCTTAATAATTCATTTGGGGGGCCAGAGAGATGGCCCAATGGCTAAGAGTGCCTGTTGCTCTTCCAGAGGGCCAGGGTTCGGTTCCCAATACCTACATTCAGCAATATGCCATGGCCTGTAACTCAGTCTTCCATGGGAGCTAAAGTCATCTTCTGGCCTCTGCAGTCACCTGCATACTTGTACATGTACTCACACAGACACACAGATGAAGTGAAGCAGTAATTCACTTAAGCCTCATCAACAAGCATCTTTTGTTGTGCCTAACAATAGAAGTCAGTCAACTTAAACTCGGTTTTCAGTTGTGTTTACAGCTGTCCAGACCTTAGTTTGCAAAGGTCTAATCCTAACACTCTTCTAATCCGATAGGGATAGCCATCCGGTTCACTGGTTCCAGGGATCTGATTCCTAGCTTTGCTGGGAACTTGATTCTCTCCTGTGGTCACTGGCTGAACTTTTCCCTGTGGTCAGCTGTGGCAAATGGGCCTGGGGAGAATTAAGTAGTAACTACTACAAGTGGTTGAGTAATCATCAAGAATTCACCCCACTGGAAATTTGGTCTGGGTGATGACTGCTAGGTAGCCTCAGAAGCATCCTGTTAGAAGTGCAGTTCTGGATCCAAGAGAGGAGGTCAGGAGAGGCAGCTCCCAGCCTACCTGGGGTTACACAAGGTCGTTGGCAGTTCCTTCAGTAGGTGTCAGCTTCACAGTTATATGGGTAACACTGAAAATAGCAGTCCTAAGTGACAACTTCGTGGTTGAGTGAGGAGTAGGAAGTGTGAATAGAAAATTCCTTATAGAATCCAGTGGTTGTTTGTTTTCTTTTCATGGTCAGAAGTCCTCTTCACAATTTTTCAAAATAAATCTAAATTAATCATTAACTCATGAGCATGACTGGAAGGGAGCCCTCAAGCGAGGAGACTCAACCACATAGAAAGACTCATTTGCCTCAGTAAACTCTGACTCATTATATCTTATTTTGTAAACCTAATAGGTTTTTTTTGTTTGTTTGTTTGTTTTTGAGACTAAGTGTCACCCTGTAGCCACACTGGTGTGGAAATCATTATGTACCTAGGTTGGCTTTGAACTTGTGGCAATCCTGCTCCCTCAGCCTCTCAAGTGCTGGAATGAACAGTGTGAGCCACTCTTTCCAGCTCCCAGTAAAATGTTGAAATAGACTTTGGGTTTTTGGAGTTTTATATTCATAGCAAAACTGAGTGGATTATAGAGACTTCCCATATACCCCCATCCTTAGCCTCCCTCATCTACCTCCCCACTGGGGTGGTACCCATGCTGCAATTGATGAGACTCTACTGGCACATGACTATTATCTACAGTTTACTAGGGTTCATTGTTGTATGCACCATGGGTTTAGAAAAACATACAGTTATAGGTATTTAGCATCACTATACCTAATAAGAGGTGCCTCTTTCCCCCTAACCCTGGAAATCAATGATCTTTGATTGTTATGGAGGACCAAATTACTCAGGGTCAGAGAATCTGAGCTCACTTTTCCTGGAAGTGCTGCGTAAGATGATTTGGCCACAGACGTATTTATCAGGTGTTTGGAAGGGTCTACACTTGGCTATACAGTGTACGTTGATCTTGCAAGGGGGAGGTCTTTTGTCTCTCCTCTTGGCATGTTATATAAAGCCTTTTCAATAAACATTCGGGGCTGTTAAGTATTGATCCAGGCCCTCCTGAAGCTATCCTGTGTTTCTGTCTTTCTTCTTGTCAGCTAGGTCTCTTTTTCTACCTAATATTTTCTAATCCCTCTCTCCTCCTCCTAAGAGCCCTTCCAAAGGTGGGAAAGGTAGGAGCTGGACTCCCACAGGTTGTTTCTATCATTTTGCCAGGAGGTCATAAAGCTGAACTCATGTGGTATGTACTCTGTTCAAAAACCCTTTCACCTTCTAATACAAACTTAAGTTTCCTTCTCATCACATTATAGCTTTATGCTTCATCTCTATCTTAGGGTTGAATAATTTTCCAATGTCCAGATACATTGCAGCTTATTTTCCAAGGTTTTATTTTATTATTTTTAGTGTGTGTGTGTGTGTGTGTGTGTGTGTGTGTGTGTGTCTGTGTGTGTGTGTGTCTGTCTGTCTGTCTGTCTGTGTCTGTGTCTCTCTGTATATGGCTATGTGGCTGCTCCTTGAAGAAGCCAGAGGTGTTGTATCCCCCTAGGGATGGTATTACAGGTGGTTGTGAGCCATCTGGTGTGGGTGTTGGGAACTGAGCCTGGGATTCTGGAAGATCAATATGTATTCTTAGTTACTAAGCCATCTCTCCAGCTCCCATGATAGCTTATTCATACATCCTTCTACTAAAGGTATCTTGGTTCCTTTCTCATTTGGTGTAAAGTTGCTATAAGCATTCATGTGTATATTTATATGTGAACATAAAACCTTTTTTATTCTTTTGGGTAAATACCAAGAAACATAATTGCTGAATTTGAAAGTAGAAGTATGCTTATTTCTGTAGGAAACTACTCAACTGCTTTCCAAGGTAGCTGTACCATTTTACATCCCCACCAGCAAGGAATGAGAAGTCTTCTGTTCCACACCCATGGTGGAGCCTTCAGTGTTGTTCTGGATTTGGGCTATTCTAAGAGGGTGTGGTGGTACTGAATTTGGATTCCATTTCTCTAACCATCTTTTCATAAGCTTGTGACTTGTATATCTTCTCTAACAAGGTGTTAATGTGTTTAGATCACATTTTAAGTCAAGTTGTCTTTGTATTGTTGGGTGTATGAGTTCTGTATGTGTTTCAGATGACATGTTAGTCCTTTATCACGAATCTTACCTGAGCATTTTCTCTGTGGATTTTCACTTCCTGATCTTAATATGTCTTATAGAGCAGAAATATTTAGTTTTAACAAATTCTGCCTTGTTAACTGTTTCCCTTCACAAATTGTATATTTTGTGTTTTATCTAAAACATAATTTTCAAATTCAGAGTTACCCAGATTTTCTTTCTCCTCTTACCTTCAAGGAGTTTTATGGTTTTGTGTCCATGGTTCTGTGTCTCTCTGACCTCCTTTTGTGAAGGGAATAAATGTATGCCTAAATTCTTTTTTTAAAAATTGCATGTGAATTCCTGGTTATTCAAGTGTAATTTGTTCAATTTTTTTTCTTTTCTACATTGTACTATATCTACTTCTTTCTCAAAGATTGGTTGTCTATATGCCCGTGGGTCTATACTGGCTTTCTATTCTGTTTTATTGATCTGTTTCTTTATTCTTTCACCAAGTACCACGTTGTCTTGATTGTTACAATTTTAATAATACTCCTTGAAGTCTTTGGGTCTGTCTTCCAACTCTTTTCTGCTGCGTTGAGTTGATATTATGTCGTTTATCATTGATCTTTTGTCTCTTCATATAAACTTCAGAATCAGTTTGTTTGTATCCACAAAATACTTGGGATTTTGATTTGGGGATGTCCTTAAATTAAAACATTTATGCACAGCCAAGGAAACATTCAGCTGTGAAAAGACAGCCTGTAGATAGAATATATTTGCCAGTTATACCCCAGAAACTATAAAGGACCCCAGAAGCTGAACACAGTGATTTAAAATGTGTACTGTGCATGATGTGAGGGGACCTATGTGGAGGTTGAAGAAAAATTTTGTGGGGGTCACTTCTTTCTTCCCACCTTTGTATAACCTGGGGATAGAACTTGGGTCACCAGGTTTGTGTGACAAGCACCTTTACCTCCTGAGTCATCTCACCAACCCAAGAATATTTCTTGAAAGCTTGTTCATTCACAACAGATCCGTCAAGTTTTGTTTGGAGAAAATGCTTACATTTTCTTTATTTCTGAAGACCTGAAATTGGAACAACTCCATGTTCTAGACTGGCTGCTCATTTCTCTCAACACCAGAAATATCCACTCAACATTTCCTGTTTGTATGGATTTTAAGAGAGACATTAGATACAGTCCTTATCTTTGCTCTCTTCTATGGAAAACAGAATTCCTCCTTAGCTTCTTTCAGTGTTTTTATTTTACCTATAATTTTCTTGCATTTAAAGAAATAAGTCTATTTGAGGCATCTTTTGTTATGTTGTTGATGTTTCTGTTTGTTTGTTTTAATCCTGCTTGGTGTTGGTGTTTCAGAGTCTCACAAATCTGTGACTTTGTCCTTGACATTAACTTACAAGAATTTCCTAGGCATTATTGAGTTTTTGTTTTTGTTTTTGTTTTTTGAGGCAGGGTTTCTCTGAGTAACCCTGGCCGTCCTGGAATTCTCTCTGTATTTCCTGTCTCTGCCTCCCGAGGGCTGGGATAAAAGCACTAGGATTGTGTGCCACCATGCCTGACAAGGCCTTATGGTTAACAATCATTGTTGTGCTTTTCTTCTACTCCCTCAGTGAGTTTCTTTCTGTACGTGTTCATCTTCTCTGGTTATTTACATCACAGTCCTTTTAAATCTGGTTTTATTTTTTAAACCTTCAGGTTTTTGTTTTTGTTGTCTTCAATTTTGGAGATTTCTGTTGAGAATCTCAATCTCCAAAGAGTCTTCCGCTGTGTTGTCGGTGTGTTTGTGTGTTTGTTTGTTGGTTTGTTTCCAGGTTCTGTCTTAGACATTCTCACTCTGCTTGCTTTGGTCTGTTACAGCTTGCTGTCCGCTTTCTCCAGTAGCATCAGCAGCAGGTGAATCACAGTCGCCTTAAATTCCGTTATAATGACACAACTTCCCTGCCACAGCTGAGTCTGAATCTGCCCCTTATGCATGTTTTATAATATGCCTGGGAGTGTTTTCCTAGTAGCTAGGCATGAGGTGGTATACAAAATTAACCCTGTAAACAAACCTGGGACTAATGTAGTGAGGTGGGAATGAGCATTCTGGGGCCGGCCTCCACTGCTTTGTCAACTGTAAGCTCCAAAAGGCCTTCCACGTTTTCCTCTCTTAGGTAAGACAGAACAGCTGGAGGGGCCTGGAATTGGGGTTTTCCATCTCCCAGGCTAGACAGGCTCTGGGAAGAGCCTAGCATGTTAGATTCTGGTTAAATAGTTTCTCCTCGTGTCAGACATTGTTAAGATGAGCACAAAATGTTCTAAGGTATTCCAAAATAGTTCTTCCTCACCCTGTTGGAGCATGAGGCAATTTTTTCTCCAGTATGTGAGAAACTGGTGGAGACCCAGGATCTGCAAATGTGTGAGGCTCCTGATGGCAGGGTCTGGGATGGGGGTGGCTGGGTGGGGGCAGGGCTCACTGTCAGAGCTGTCTACACAGCCTGTAGTGATGGACCAGTTGATTGCTAGCTCAGGACTGGCTCTTCCCAGCGGTTTTGAGTTTCTGTTCAGGAAAGCTGTCGTCTAAGTGTCTACTGTGTTTCTTCTTAAAGGGGAGCGGTTTACCCCAGGTACGACCTTATCTCTCTCCCAGATTCAAGAAGAGGTCTTCATTTTCTGTGTGTTGTGTGTTTAGCTTTGGACCGCCCTGCTGTTAGGATGCTGTGGCAGCCTCCAAGCTCTTCACATGCTTGGCCAGATTGGAGAAGTCTCTCATGGGTTTTAACAAAACACCTATGGACGGTTCTTACACAAAACAGTTTGCCACAGTCAAAAACCTGCTCAGTTTGTTCAGATCATCTGCTGGTGCCTCACCTTGGTTTGTGAGAATCCTGGCACTGTTTCCTCCCTCAGGTCTTCATAGCCTGCCTCCTCCTTTGTGCTGGTCTTGCTGGGCCGGCAGAGCTCCCTCATCTGTTCCTCCTGGATTAGGTTTTATTGTTTTTTTATTCCTGACTCAAAAGACACCTTCTAAACACGCTCTAACATCAGTCAGGACCGGGTGGAAATGATCTGCTCTTACGTGCAGATCTGCTCGTCTGGAGGATAATGATGAGACAATGTATCATTGAAAGGAAAAGAAGATATAAAAGCAGTATTTGTGGATTTGCAGTCTTTTTTCTCAACTGGTTTATAAAACACCATGTTTCAAGACCGGTTGTAGGAAATTTAACAGGAGAAAGAAGCCTAATAAAGAGAATGGTAATCACTACAACGCTGCTGGTCAGCAGGCTCTGCAGTAATACTGCTGGGTTTTTCTTCTTGGCACATTCTTCAATGTAGAAGCACACCTACCAGGTTTTTTCTGTTGTGGTTAAAATGTTGCATCACAACCAGGCAGTGGTGGCCCATGCCTATAATCCCAGCACTCTGGAGGCAGAGGCAGGTGGATCTCTGTGAGTTCAAGGCCAGCCTGGTCTATCAAGTGAGATCCAGGAAAGGCACAAAGCAACACAAAGAAACCCTGTCTTTAAAAACCAAAAAAAAAAAAAAAAAAAAAAGAGTTCCAGGACAGCCAGGGCTAGTACACAGAGAAACCCTGTCATTGCATCATGGTGAGAATTCTTGTATGTAGAGCATTTATTGGACCTGGTTCCAAGCCTTGTACGTATATTAAATCATTTGATTTTCATTATAACCCTAGGTGATATGATCAGAAGCGTTCTCATGTTAAAACTGATTAAGTAGGGCCTAGAGAAGGAAGCTATTCACTGGTGAATCAAGAAATCCCAGGAGACAAGAGGTCACAGTGTTAGTCTTGTGCTAAGCAAGTTTCATTAACACTGGATTTTACTATTCAAACTGAATGCATTCATTTGTTCATTAGTTGAAAAATCAAATGAGTTTAGATAGAAGCCTTATTCTGCCATCATCAGAGAAGCTTCCTCCTACAGCAGAGGGGAAGAGAGACACACAGCCAGACATTACCCAGTGAGGTGTCTCCATCAAATGCCTCCCCTCAGAGGTCAGGAAACCCTGAAGAAGAGGGGCCGAAAGGAGTGGGGGGAGACAGAGGAGACGGATTATACAGAAAGAGCAAGGCCCTCTAAATCAACTGAGCAAAGCTCACGTGAGCTCACCGAGACTGAAGAAGCATGCATAGGGCCTGCACCACCTGCACCAGGTCCTCTGCATGTGTACTACAGCTCTCAGTTTAGTACTTTTGTGGGACTCCTGCGTGTGTGAACCAGTAGGCCTCTGATTCTTGTGCCTTCTCTTCCGGCTCTTATTTTTTTCTGTTGTCTTTTCTTGTCAAACTTTGATATGATGGTTTCAGTTTTATCTTATTATATTTTATTTTGCCATGTGTGGCTATTATCTCTTAGAAGCCTGTTCTTTTCTAATGAGAGACAGAAAGGGGTTGGGTCTGGAGTGGAGGGGAGGAGGGGAGGAAGTGGGAGGAGTAGAGGGAGGGGAAACTGTAATCAGGGTACATTGTATGAAAAAAGAATCTATGTTTAATAAAAAGGAAAAGATCAAGAGAGTTGTTAGACTTTGATCAAACAAAAATACATTTATGCTTCAAAATGTGTAAGTTTCAATGTTTTTGGCAAAAAATCCTTTTCTTGCCTCCTGGAAATCAAAGCAAAGAAGTAGTAGCCTGTAAGACACCACAGGACACCACTGCATTCCTGTCACCACCCTAGTTTCTCATTATTCTTTCTCTGTCCCGATAATCAATGAGTTTGTCGTGTGAGAAAGTGAGGAGGAGAAACCATTTCATTAGCTAGAGGGATTCACATTCCCTTCTCCCTCCACTGCTTCTCCCGGACACCCCCACAGAGTGGTTCTCACACTCTGAGAGATGTGAACTACATGGCTTGTTCCCCTCATCCTGTTCTTCCTAAGCGACTCAGGCGATATCACTCATAAAATGGGCAGAAATCAAATTTCTTAATGGAGTCAGCAACATCCAATGAATTACCCTATTTCCTTATCATATAGGGAGGATTTAATATATAAAATATTGTATTGTTGGTTCTGGACACTAATTATGTGTGCATCAGTACCTAATAGACATTTTCTTACACCGGTGACTTAAGTCTCTTAAAATAGTGTTCTACTAGAGTATCTTTAGAAATGCTGAGCCATCTCAATCTAAGAATATTTGCAGGAGCAAATGTGAATCTGAGATCCTTGTACTTATGCACTTTGGTCAAGTATCTTGCTTTATACTTTCTGTATGTCTCTTGATTCACTAATGCTGTATAACTCCTGTCTGGATGAAGTCTCAAGCACACATTTCTGTCACCCTCTCATGCTTAGTACCACAACGTAGCACTTGCGTGTTAAGTTTGAACACAATTTGAACAGCAAAATGACCAACTAAAACACAAAAAGAGATGAAATAAAAAAGTAGGCATGCTTCGTTTAACCTCTGCTAGGAGTGTGCATGGGCATGTTCACACCTGTTTGCCACTGGACACATGCCTATGAATGATTAACAGAGTGTCAGTCTGGGAGTTATGGATACATTTTAGTATTTAGGTAAATCCTCAAGTATATAATACTAGTGAAAACCACGTATGACAAAGTGACAGCTCCTTTCTTGAGAAGTACATGTGCAGATAATGCTGGACATAGAAAATGGTCACCAGACAACCTCCACAGTGATAATAGTAGGTGAACCCACTGACCAATGCTGAGCACAGTGGAGAAGTTTGAGAAACATAGAGATTTGTGTAGTCTCAAGGTATGGCCCACAAGACCTTTGTTGACTTCAGGGAGAAATAAAACAAATTGACATTTACTTTAAATCTAACATTACATAATGAATTTGCCCAAGTATTTGCATAGTATTAGCAGATGTTGGCCAAAACATGGAGATGTATGTGTAACGGAGCTCAAATTCTTGTTGAAAGGGGTTTATCTATATTTTGCATTCTCTCAATGGGTAATTAGCTGGTGATCCATGAGAGCTGTTGATTAACATCTGCTCTGTGAAGCCTGGCACCAGATATGCTTCAACATAGTACATGGTTTCAGATGGAGAGCCAAAGCAAGACGCCAGAATGATGCTTTATCTGGCCTCCACTAAATCCATGCTCAGAGGTTACTCACACTTGTTTGCTTTTGCCTCCTGGAGAGAGGAGGGAGGCTCCAAAAACTCAGGAAGCTGATGAAGCTTTCCAGTGTGACAGTCAGAAAACGTTCGAGTGAGCTTCCCACTGCAAACCATTGTGGGAGAAAGGATGCTGGTTCAGGAGGAGCTGACGACATTCTGGGAGCACTAGTGATGCAGCATCCCTAGTCATCCATACTTGGGATGACTTTTTAATGAGGTAGATGCCTTTGAGTCAGCACGCTCCTTGAAGGCATGTCTGTTGGACACCAGCTTCATACTATAGAACTATGTGTATGTCTCCTCACCAGGGTGTGCCCTAGTACAGGGACTGCTTTGTTCGTGTTTAAATCACCAGTGGCTACCTATTCACTCACAAAAGAGATGCTTAGTAAACCATAGTCAGAAACAGAACTGGTCAGGATGAGATCTGTCTGTGATGTTATGTGTGTGTTGGGAACTCCTTATGCCTATTTTCTCACGGGCGAGTGTGGAACCAAAACAGGAGCCACATTGTTACACATTGTTATTAAGTCTCCATACTTTACAAGAATAAGTTTCTGTTTCCTAAGCCTAATGTATCCTGCAAACCATGTTTTCAACCTATGCTGAACTTGTAACCCCATGATATATGTATACCCACCCTTTGCCTTGCTAAACTCCTGAACACCTGTGATGACCCCCCTTCCACAGGATGGATTCTTGCACTTATCTACCCGACAGGCAGCCTTGAGCCCTGAGTCCCCTACTCTTCTGCCCAAGTGCTAACAGCTAATTATCTCAACAGCTGTCTTCTGTCATCATTAAAAGGGACCTCAAAAGGACCATAAAAGGGACCTCAAAAACCAATGAAGGGCTGCTTTCTGAAATCCCAACTTAGGGTGAGGCAGCCGGCTGGCCAGTCTAAATAAAACTTGCTTAATCAGACGGTTGCAGAAATGATACTTTTCTCAGGTCTAACACTAGCTGTTGACCTAATTGCTATCCCTAAATGGCAAAGTACACAGAAGTGAAAACTGACCATGTACAGTACATAGGGGGGTGGGGAGGAGAGAGGGTTCTGCCATTAAGAGCACTGGCTACTCTTCCAGAGGACCTGGGCTTGATTCCTAGCACCCATATGACAACTCATGACTGGCTACAACTCCAGCACCAGGTGATCCAATGCCCTCTTCTAGCCTCTACGGGTAACAGGCATGCATGTGGTACCCAGACAAACATGCAGGCTAAACATTCATACACATAAAATAAAAATTTAAATAATTTAAAGTGCATTTGGCTCAAAGGAATTTACTGATTTTGTATATACTAGTTCAGATGTGATCTTAAGGGTGTTTCTTCATAGTCTTGATTTTATGCTAGAAGTAGTGGTTCTGTGGAGTGGTCTCCGGAAGCTTAGTGCTAGCATCATTTGGGAGATTTCATGAAGCAGTTTATCTGTAAAAGCTGGCAGTGCTGGGCTGGGTGCTGAGCACTTGTGGCTTCAGGTTGACTCAAATGCATTCACAA
Source organism: Onychomys torridus (assembly GCF_903995425.1). Lineage (NCBI taxonomy): Eukaryota > Metazoa > Chordata > Mammalia > Rodentia > Cricetidae > Onychomys > Onychomys torridus. The sequence continues at coordinate 145,501,430 of NC_050443.1, read as the reverse complement.
GGTGAGCTGACTGACGTAACAAAACTCTCCTAAATGTCAGAGGCTTAGCCATAACTTTTTCCTTCCTCATGAGCATGTGCTGCTGGCTGGTGTTTCTGGCCTGGCATTTTTTCAGATGATCAGGGTTCTGAGGATGCAGACAGCTTCCATTTCAGGAATCTGTCTTCCTACAGAACTTTCTGTTCTTACTCTTCATCTGGTAGGTTCTTTTGATGTTATTTGTTTTTGCTCTGATCTCACTCTGTAGCATTGGTGGACCTGGAACTTGCTACGTAGACCAGGCTGGCTTCAAACGCATGGAGATCTGCCTGCCTCTGTCTCTGGAGGACTGAGATTAAAGGTGTGCACTAACATACCTGGTTGGCTGGTAAGGTTTTATGGCCGAGGTCCAGAGTGGTTTCCTGCCTTTGCCTACCTTTCTTTGTTATACATCAATCATAGTTCCACATCCAGGTACAAAGCATGCTGTGCCTAGCACTAGGTACCAGGAGAAGTAAAGAGACTGTGGTGAACGACTAGCCAGTCTGTCTCTCCAACTCAGCCTTGCACATCCCCTTTGAATCTTCACGTCATTTTTTTGTTTGTTTTGTTTTTTGTTTTTGTTTTTCTTACTCTGCTTAAGATGCTCAATGCTTTTCCCCCACTGTCTTCATCCATTAAGACTCAATAGTGGGTCTGAGGAGGTGGCTCAGTCAGTGACTGTCACACAGCATGAAGACCTGAGTTTAGATTACTGACACCCCCATAAAAGCCAGAGGTAGGCACACATGTCTTTACTCTAGTGTTGGAGGGGCAGGGTAGAAATAGGTAGATCCTAGGAGCTTGCTGCATAGTGAATCTATCTAACCAGTCAGCTCTGGGATCAGTGAGAGACCCTGTCTCAAAAGATAATGTAGAGATCATTATTGTGTTAGTTATTGTTCTGTTGCTGGGATAAAATACCATGACCAAGGCAACTCAGAGAAGGAAATGTTTGTTTTGGTTTATGGTTCCAGAGGGAGAATCTGTAGTGGCAGGGGAGGCATGGTGGCATGGTGGCAAGAACAGGAAACTAGATAAGATCTTTAAGCTCAAATATGAAGCAGACAGAGTGAACTGTAAGTTGGGAGAAGCTATGAATTTTTCAAATCTGATCCTCCAACAAGGCTGTACCTCCTAAACACTGCCCCCCACAAAAGCACTACCACCTGGGGACCAAGTATTCAGACACAAGAACCTATAGGGACGTTCTAATTCAAACCACCGCATGAGTTATAGAGAAAAATCAAGTGAAGATCTGCTTTGGAGCTCACTTCAGGTCTCTTTGTTAGCATTATAGTATTTGGAAGTCACAAAATATTTATTTATTTTTTACTTGTATTTGTTGTAAATGTATTACACACACACACACACACACACACACACACACACACACACACACACACCACAGCTCATGAATAGAAGTCAGAGGACAGCTTGCAAGAGTTGGTTTTCTTCATCTACTGTAAGGGTTCCTGTCATCAAACTCATTCATCTGGTGTCTTAGTCAGTGTTCTATTGCTATGAAGATGTGCCATGATCATTTAATTGGGGTGGCTTACAGTTTCAGAGGTTTAGTCCATCATCATCATGGTGAGAAGCATGGTGGCACACAGGCAGACATGGTGTTGGAGAAGTAGCTGACAGCTAAATCCTGAGCTGCTGGCCCAGAGAGAACTCTGGACTGGGCTTGGTCTTTTGAAACCTCAAAGCTCATCTCCAGTGTTACAATTCCTCCAACAAGGCCACACTTGCTAATCTTTTTAAATAGTGCTACTCCCTCATGACCAATCATTCAAATCTATGAGCCTATGGGGGTCATTCTTATTCAAACCAACACATCTGGCTTGGTAACAAGCACATTTACCTGCAAAGCCCCATTCTCTGATTTTTAATTCTTTTATCAAGCAGAAAATAATATGTCTGCATGATTATCAATATCCCAGACAAGCATTTTCAGCTACTTAAATTTGTAAGCTTTGCTCCAAATATTCACTTGCTACTCACTCATGTATTAATATAATGTCTATTCATAGACCTTCTAGAAATAAGCAGAGGCAGATGTAAGTTTTAAGGGTAGTATACCAAAAGAAAAAAATTTTAAATTTCCTCCTAAATTTTAACTGTCTTTGAAAATGTGGAAAAGGGTATTATTCATGCTGATTGACAGATTAGAGAAACTGAAAACCACTCGTCTAGTCCCAGCTATCTGTGGGTATAGGACTCTTAATAGTATGTAGGCAATTCAAAATTGGAGACCTTGTCTAACACAAGTTATCTCTACCCCAAACACTTCCCTTATTCACTTAACTCATATCTTTTTAATAAAAGCTGTAATTTACATAACTTTAAGTGCACCTATTTTAGAAATACAAAAAGACAAAACTTTATATTCTCATTGTCTTCCTTTCTACAACTATAACCTGATAAGGTGTGTGTTCCCTTGGTCTCCTCTCTGTGCTCAATTGCAATAAACACACAGATGTAAGTTTTTAAAGTCCGTCTGTTAATGTGTTCTATATACAACATTGTTCTGTATACTATACAAATATATATATAAACATCTATTTGCTATAATTTCATTTTGAACATATTGAGAGTAAACAAACCAAGAGATTAAAAAGCAGCCCCTCCAAGAAATTGACTCTTGTATGTCAATGGTGTAACAAAGGAAAACAGTGTAGTCCTGAGAGTAACTGGGACCATTTAGGTTTTGTGATAGTGTAGTATAATGGTTCAGTGCTCAGACTCAGGTTTACTTGCAAAGTGAACACAATAATAGTTCACAATAGTAGTTCATGATGTAGAATAACTTCTGTGAGAAAAATAGTTATATTTGGGTCAAAGTTGCATATTTATCTGTGAAATAAATATAATATCAATATTAATCTATCCTAGTTTTATTTTATTATTGGTGGTCTATTGGTGAAATTATTAAGGCCACTCCACACAGTTAAAAGGGAGGTTTATTTTGTGGGGTAACTTACAAGTGAAGGGATAGGTTGCAGGATCTGGGAAAGGTATGGCACAGTCTGGAGGTGTTCTCTGGAGAACTCTGCTCGGTCTACCTCTAGCGTCCAGGATCCTGGAACCAAAAGAAGCCTCTCCTTTTGATCCTGGGTCTCTCAGCCCTGCCTTGTAGGCGTGACCATTACCGAAGCCTCAATGGGTGTTGGAACTTCCAGGCCAAGGCTGGACCCACTGCAGTGGTCCTGATGGCCCCAGGGTCTTTATTCATTAAATGTGAATGGTAAGCACTGTCATCTACTTTACAGGGCTGTTGGGAGGATTACATGAGCACACAGTGAACTATTAGCTCAATACTTACTAGCTATCATGGTGTGTGAGTGAACTGAAAAGAATACACTGTAGTCTTTCATTGCAGTAGAGTGTGATGAATCAATGGTTCCCAACTAAGAGTAACACCCCTATCTCGCTAGGTTAGTTTGGTTGTTGCTCTGACCAAATTCCTGGGCAGAAATGATTATGGAGCAATTATTTATTTGGGCTCGCTATTTGAGAAGATGAAGTCTACCGTGGAGAAGAGGACCCCATGATGCAGAGTTGCTCAACTCATGGCAGCCAGGAAGTAGAGCAAAGGGATTCAGGAAGAGGCAAGGCAAGATAGAAACCCCTGGGACATGCATGCTACAGTGACCTGCTACCTCCAGGTAGGCCTCACCTCCTAAAGATCCTACCATTATCTAAAAGAGCACCATCAGCTAGAGACCAAGAATTACACACATGAGCTTGTGAGGACATTTCAAGTTCAAGTCATATCATCTGTCTATCTCCCCAAAGGGACTGTTAGACAGTCTCTAAAAACACCTGGTAATTATAAGAGTTGCTACTGGGGTCTAATGGTTAGACTAGCTAGGGATGCTAAATATCCCACAATGCACAGGGCAGTCATACAAAGAATTATCCTCCCCATAATGTCAGTAGTGCTTGAAAGACATTAAAAGTATGGGCATGCCATTATGTCATAGATCTGGGTAGGTGATTTGCCATCAAACTCATAGGGCCAGAACATAACCTCCCTGATCACCAATCTATACAGCCTGGAGAAAGAATTGATAGTAATCACAAGTGATATTAATCACAATTGACATTGATCACCTAGGTTTTGTTTAGATACAGTATCAAAGACTATATTGAATTGTTTGTAGACTGATAGGTTAGAGAAACATAGGTGCTAAACATGTTTGAGGGATCAGAAGGAGAGTTGGAGAAAAGAAAGAGAATGGAGGGGAAAGATGTAACAATATTTTAATTAAAAACGTTAACTTTTCTTCAATCATTTTATTCTTCTTCTATCTCCACTGATGAGATCTTTCAGACTCTCTCTTCTCTGGTTGCCTCCATCCTCTATGACATGTTAATGGCACAGATGTGTTGTGCATCTGTTTATGTGGTTGGACATGGCTGAGGTTTGGGCACTAGACATCACTGTGATAATCAGGTCCAAAAGTAACTCAGGACAAATGCCTTAGTGCCTATTAGCTTACCAAAGCACATGCTGGCTTCCAGGCTTCCTCAGTATCACAAATACCTGTGGCTCACCTCAGCTCTTTCTCACCCTGCCCTCTAAACTTCTCCAGCTCATGGGCTTCCCTCCCCCAGTCCCTTATAACTATATTATTCCAGTGATGTGCTGTCTTTTGTCTTTCCTTCCTGGGGCTCTCTCTCTTGCCCTCTCTCTCGGTGACCTTGGCCTGTGCTCTTCTGTCTTCCTCTCTTGCTTTCTCTTCCCTCTTTCTCATGGCCCAGTCCAGTCTGCTGGCCATGTTTAGTCTACCACTTTCTCTGCTCTGGATCTTCCAGGTGCCTCAGGCTATACTCTTCCTCATATCTACAATAAAAAGCTTCCGCTCAAGCACACCTGTCCTCAGTTAATACAATGATATGTAGGCTTGACCCCTTAGAGGCAATTTTTGCACTCCTAGGAAGATTTTCCACCACTAAGGCACCATCTTCTAAACAAAGTAGGAATGAGCTCAGTCAAGTGCTCTTTTGCATGTTGCTTTAATTATCCGCTCAATTAAAAGTAGCATTGCAGCTAAGTGGTGATGGCACACGCCTTTAATCCCAACACTCTGAGGCAGAGGTTGGTGGGTCTCTGAGTTTGCAGCCAACTTGGTCTACAGATCAAGTTCCAGTATAGCCAGGACTGTTACACAGAGAAACCCTGTCTCCAAAACAAAACAAAACAGGAAGAAAGGGTGGAAGAGATGACTCAGCAGAGAACTGATGACGGCTCTTCAGTGGTCCTGAATTCAATTCCCAGCAACCACATAGTGGCTCACAACCACCTATAATGTCAAGCAGGCATACATGCAAATAGAGCACCCATATACATAAATAAATAAATCTTTTTTAAAAAGTGGCATTGCAAGCCCGTTCTGCATTTGAGATCAAATTGAAACCATAGCTGAACTTCAAAAATCGCACTATTGATTTCAGATGCTCACACAGATGAGTGGCGCTTTACTGAATCTGAAAATGCAAAAAATCAAATTTGGTTGAGGCCCGAGTACAGGATAAATTGGAAAGGAGATTAAAATTTTCTTGAGAGACAGGTGATCTGACTGTAACATCATAAAAAGGAAGCATAAACGAATTTGAGAGGCAATACGATGGCAGGGTAATTCGCTGGATAAGGAAGCTGAAGAAATAATAGGAACTTTTCTTGTTTGTGGGTCAAAGTTTCTACAATAACTAGGTGTCCCCCCCCCACTCCACTCCACACCACCCCCACTCCCGTCCATCTCTCCCCACCATGTGTGTTGTTTGAAAAGTAAAGATTAAACACAGTGAAATCTGCAAATCGAGAAACCCGCCAGTCATGCATTGGGGTGGATTGGAAACAGATAGCCTGTAGGCTAATCATGCAGTCATCAAACTGCAGACCTGGACTCTCAGGTCTTTCCCTGGCCCAGCCTGTTTACTCTAATCTCTTTGTTCCTCAGCTGCCACTTGTTTTATGATGTTTATGAGCCCTCAGTAGAAGGCTCCTGTCTGCCCTTATCTCTCACCTCAGCATCAGCCTGGAAGCTTTTCCTCTGGTCAGCTTCCCAGCTTCCCACTGGTTCTTGCGGGTTCCCACTTCCTCAACTCTTTACAAGTCACACATCAATGTGGACTGTCTCCTCTGGGCTTCATTTTCTAACTGTAGACTTAAGAATTCTTTCCTGTTCTTACTCCTCCACACTGAATGGACTTCATAGGAGAAGATCAGAGAGGTGCCCATGCTGACCCCTCCAAGTCACAGAGCTACTGTGGACTAGAATCTGGGTCCTTACATGAACCCTGCATGCAGGCTAGGCTTAGCCTAGCCCCTTTCCTGATATGATGCTGGAGTTTGTGTATTACTTTTTCCCACTAATAAATGTATATATTACATTTCTGTCTGTAGATGGGTGGATGTTAGTGAGGGGGCCAGGCAAATATCATGACAGGCCCCTAATAACTCAGTTAAGAACTGGGCCTCAGTTCCTGCACGAAGTAGGCCTGGGCCAAACCCCTCCCCCCACATAGGAAATAACCAAATAAGGACAAAGCCTGGAACTTGTCCAGACTTGCCCTAGAATGGAGAAGCTACAGCCTTAAGCCCACCCCTGCTAGCCCTAACCAATTAGGAATGTACTAACTTGATTGCCACTCACTTAAGCCAATAGTAGGTAAAATGACCAAATGACCTAACTGCCCTAGGAAATCCCCTTAGCTGTGCTTAAAAGGAGTCTCTCTCCCTCTCTCTCTCTCTCTCTCTCTCTCTCTCTCTCTCTCTCTCTCTCCCTCTCTCTCCCTCTCTGTCATCACCATTTTGTGCAGGTGGGTGACCCCACATGCATGTGGTATAACCAATGCTTTTGCTGATTGCATCGTGACTGGTGGTCTTTTGGGGATTTCTCGTGGACCCTAGCAGTTAGTAAATAAAAATACTAAAGTTCTCTATAGTATACACTTTGAATTTTTAAGTCTTTGCTTTTTTTTTTTTTTTAACTATTCAAGGTAAGACTTACTGTTGACAACAGAGTCAGAGTGTGTATATCATAGATGCTTGTTTCTCTGCAGTACACTACAGAGTTTTAGGTGTACACTAAAGGTACAGGACCATATAGAGAGGCCCAGCGGTTACACTGAGTGTTACATTTTCTGAAACTAGAATTTATCAGTACTGAGATGTTTATTTATGTGTGTGAGCGTGTGTGTGCACCTAGCACACTCATTGATGCCTGAGGTCAGAGGGTGTTCAATCCCCTCAAAACTGGAGTTACAGGTGGTTGTGAGCCACCTGATGTGGGTGCTGGGAACTGAACCTGGGTCCACTGAAAGAGTAGCAACTGTCATAACCACTAAGCCTCTCTCCAGCCCATGAAGGTAGAATTTTTTGCCCTACATTTCATATTTATGAGCCTGGCTTGAACCAGGAACTTCATTGTTTCTTAACACACGATCACCGAAGCAAAGGAGCTATTGTTCCCCTCTTTCTCCACTTGGGCTGTTTGCCAAGTTTGCAACAATTCCCCTTTCTCTGGAAACTCAGAATTGGTATTGGCTTGAACTCCTGCACCAACCTGCCCCCACTCACACTTCACTGACTAGAGGTGAACCTCGACTGTATCCAGTCTTTGCTTCTTAAAATTGAGAGACTGAAGGCCAGTTTATGTGGCAAAGCCCAGCTCACATAAACAGAGGAGCTGTTCTAACCACTTTGTGAGTTAAGAGTAGGGGGAGGCAAGCTTCCAAATATGAAAGGCAGACATCACTGCACAGGGAAGAATGGACAGAAAGGAGGTAAGAATCCAGAGGGATTCCAACTCATTTCTGTCTTGGCTGCATTTCTGCAGTGTCCACAAGATACCTTTATATTTTTATAATAATTTCCCTTTAGTATTAAAGTTGATTCAAGTCAGTTTTTCTTATTTGTTGTGTAACAACAAAATCCTCTGTGATATCAAACATCCGGATTTACCATTTCAATGAAGGAAATTATATTTGGCAGAAAAATAAATACAGGGGAATGATCAGATATGTTTTTCAAATTATGAACATGAATGGAGTTTTTTATTGTTCAATGATAGGGAGCTTACCTGTCATATATAAGGCCCTAGCTTGCCCCTCAGCACTGAAACAAACAAATAAACAACCCTGTAGTGGGTAGCTGTTCTAGCTATGACCTTGAAGCACTGCCCCTGGTGAGGTATCGGATAACTGTTACATCTGCCTATGACCTTGAAGTACATGCCCCTGGAGCATGACCGCTTGGGACCCTTAAGACCTGGGATGCACATATGAGGCTCTCTTTACTCCCTCATGGTTCTGGATGCTGGGACTGACCAGGCAGATCTTGAAAGAAGATCAGCATGGGACATAGCTCGGCTTTCCTGGACCCTACAATAAATACCCGTGTTATAGTGAGTTATGCCCTAATAAATTCCCTTGCTCATTAAATAGACTCCATGAATTTCTTGAATTACAACCTAAACCTTGTAAACAAATCATCTGGGAGTCTTATAGCATTGAAATGGATTTGGACTTTATAGGATTGGGAAACCAATACCGAGGGGCATTATGCATTGTCAGTTTTGAAGCAATGGGAATATTTTCCTTAAGATGAAGAAGGAAAAATAAATACCTGAAATAACAACAGACAACATTAAACAATAAAGCCATGAACCCAGTATATCAAACAGAACACATGAGAGACACAAGCTGTTTCTTGATATTTCACAATGCAATCTTCCTGTTCAACCTGTCCCCAAATCCTGTGTCCTTCCTTCCATCTCACAGTCTCCTGGGTTTGCCTCCACCCTCGTGAATAGATATGAGAATTCCAGCAGTGGCTATCTATAGGCAGCCTGCTGACAGACGCCCTTGCCATTCCTGATTCAGCTCCCCGTGAGGCCAGTGACCTTCTCAACTTCCTAGCTGTCCTGTCACCACTTCCAAGTGAAACTTTGAATGACTATGTTTACTTTTTTTCTGCCAAGTCTCATCCAGCACACCTGTCCAACCTCATCTTGTACTCTACTCTCTCCCTATCCACACCCTGGCATGGGTTCATCCTAGGTCCATGTCTTGTCAGCTTCTCCTCTGGGGCTTTTACACATGTCATTTCCTCTCCTGGACTATTCTTTTTCTCACCAGCTTTCTTTGGACTCTATCATTAGAAGGATTCCTGCTACATTAGGACTGTGTGTTCATCTGTGTTCAATTGCTTTGGTCACAGCAGCTGATGGTGTATCTAACGGTGTCAACAAGTATCACTGAGTTAATCAACACATGGGAAGGTAAATCAAGTAAAAAGTGAGCAGAGGAACAGAACAAAGCTTCAACTTAGTCCTTGTTTTCAAACATTGAGTGCAAAATTCACTTGTTTACAACTTATAGTTTCTTTTAGACAATAGATGACTCATGAACATCATTTGTAATAGTAATATTATTATATTACTTATTATAATAATAAAATATAATTATAAAATATTATAACACATTAATATATAACATATCAACATTACCATTGCTAATATTAATGTAATGTACGTATTTCTTTTACAAGTAAGGATATAAGTAGATAAAGAGTATTGGTATATAAGACACTATTGTTGTTATCTTTGCTCCTATCAATCCTATAAATTATAATTTAATATCTTGGTGGTGGTAGTGGTAGTTGTTGCCATAGTGATTGTGGTTCATGTGTGTACTGGCTCTGCAGACCAGGGGTCAACACTGAGTGTCCTTCATCAATCTCTCTGCACCTTAATTTTTTGAGACAAGGTCCTAGTACTGGACCAGGAGCTCACCGATTTGTTTAGGCTGGTCTGTCTGGACAATGAAATCTAGAGATGTCTGTTTCCACTTCCCCCACACTGAAATTCACCAATGTGCATTACTATTATTAAGGTTTCAAGGCAGAAGGAAGGGTACCTTGGATTGGAGCCAAGGAACGCCACAAAGTCACACCATGCAAGAGGCCTCACTAAGAGATATCGTGGAGGGGAGGCATATGCAGAGACTACCTCTGAGGGAGAGCGAAAGGGAAAAGAGAGTAGGCCATGGAGCCACTGGCTTTTTATAAAGGGGTATAGCGCATGTGCATAGGGAGAATACACGACTTGTGGTCACAATGGAAATGGGTCACATTTTGGTGACTGGCGATGATGCCTCTGTCGCTGGGTTATTGAAGGTAGACTTGGGGAGGGGTTCCCAACAACTATAATGCTCAGGTTTTTTATGTAGGTGCTGGGGATATGAACTCAATGCCTTCAGGCTGGTGTGGCAGGCACTCTACTGAGCTGTCTGCCTAGCCATTATCGAACTCATATCTTGCAGATGATGATTTAATCCTTGAAGTATAAGTCCCAGGGATGCCAGGGATATGGAGGGAAAGAATACTACAGTAGTAAGCAACTCAACAGAGGTGCACAGAGGAAAGAGGCCCTCAGAGCCATTGCCAAGGTCTGCAGCTCTGGCAGTCAGCTTGAGCTGGGGCAGAGTGATGGGGTAGAGGAGTCATGGGGACTACAGAAGGAGCAAGTTGCTCATTAGCTAGTTGATACGACTGGCTAGGTCTGTCTTCCTCTTTACATATGCATCCCAGAGTATGCGAACTTCTATAGAACACAGCCTACTCTGCTCTCTGCTGGGGGAAGACTTCTCTCCCCTCCAGACTACAGCAGTAACCATGTGCTTGGTGAGACTTTCTGTAAACACTTTATGATAAGAGGAGGAAGAGGAAAGATCCCAGAGACTCAGGATTACTCCAATGCCTTCTGATAAGGAGAATAAAGGCAGATGGTAGAGGTAATGACAGACATTTGATCACATAGGAAAAAGAAGGTTGAGAGTTTCAGGCAATAAAGAGAAAGGAAGAGAGAACTCACAGGCTGCTTGCCTGGGAGCCAGGGGCACACACAAGCTGCTTTCAGTGGTCAGGCTCTTTGACAAATTGCCAGAGTAGAGCTTGGTAGATTGGCTTCTTGTTTCAGATACATCTTGGTAGGGAATTAATTTTTTTCTGGAAAGAATAGTCTGGCTGAGAAGTTAAGAAAAGTCTAGCACCCAGAAAATGCACAATTATATAAACTATTACATTTGTGATGATTTGTTTTTTTATGAAATGGGCTAAGATCATACACCCCAGAAAAATGCTTTATTTTGAAATTCCAATAAAACAAAGGCTGCAGATGTGGTTCTCCTGGTAGAGTGCTGGCCTGGCATGCCAGGATCCCTGGGTTTGATCCAAACCACTGCCTGACCTGGGCAGGATGGTACATGCCCTGTAGTTCTAGCATCTGCTTTCAGGAGAGAGAAACAAGAGGATCAGAAGAAGTTCAAGGTCATCCTCAACTTCATAATGAGTTCTAGGCAAGCCTGAGCTACATGAGACTCTCTCTCTCAAAAAAAAAAAAAAAAAATCTCAACAAAGAGCATTTTCTGAAATTAAATACAAAATGCCTGCAAATGCCGTCCATGCAACAAGAACAGGAATTCTGATGAGAACGTATTTTTCAAGAATTCATCTTCACCTTCCCTTTCACTCAGGAGGTGGTCTCTTGTTTGCAGCTGTGGGATGGAACTAGTGAACCAAACACTTGAAACCAATTTGTTGGTTTTTAAAGAGGTTATTGATTCTCACAGCAAGCATCTGCTTAGAAAATTTCACTGTTTAACTCTCCGTGTGGATGATTCTTGCCACACACTACTTTAAGTCAGGCAGATTGGGTATGGTGTGTGGTCTGTCCTGGCTTTATTGAAGTCATCAGAGGAGTTAAGAAACATTGAACATGTCTTATTGTTGCCTTGAGTTAAAAAATACCTCTATGTGCTCCAAGGGAAATGTCTAGATTGGTGAAAGGTATTTATTATAGACATGTGCTTTGCTTTAAGAGAGGGTACCAAGAGAGATGTTTCTGGGCATTTTCTACAGTGCCCAGAAGACAATGGTAGTGACTGATAAACACACAATTAAGTAAATACATTTCTGGGTCTTGTTTGAAAATATAACTGCTTGAGATGCTGGTGATTTATGGCTTTTCAGAAGTCCTGTTCTTCAGATAAGAGTCATAGTTTAGCGGCCTGAGTCTGTATTCTGCCAGTAAAAGGCAGCTTTCTTTATTGACACTGGAAAGAAGTAGTACAGAAGGGGTCTAGAGATACACATGCCCACTGCAGGGTCTCATGTGGCTTGTTTTGTTGCTAAAGTTTGAGTAAGTAACAGTCAACTTTGAGTGGGCAAAAAGAAATAAAAAAATCAGCATGTTTGAGGTTAATGTCTGCTTTGAGTTTTATGGAAGGTGAGAGCTGGGCATGTAGCCCAGTGGTAGAACACCTGTTAGCATGTATAAAGCTCTGATTTTAACCCCAGCACTGAAAAAATGAAACAGAATAAAATAACAAGATAAAATGGTTGTATGTGAGATGATGAAGGTACTGCTCATTGCTTCCTCCCACACTTGGTAATGTGGTTCTTACCCAGCTCCAACTTCCCCTACTCTAGGGAAGGCTCCATCTAGGAGGAAGCCTGACATTTTGAAGCAATCTGAGTAGCATGATTAACAAGAAGAAATCATTTCTTTCCCCAGTGACCACTGGTAAAATGATCATTACGAGCCAGTTGGCTGGCACATCCCTAACACACTGGGAGGCTTTAAACTGTGGCAAGGGGGCGTTTCTTCCTGTCTAACAGGGAGGGACATCCCTGTTCTCTGGACCTTCCTTGGGAGCGCTTGTGCAGGGGAGAAAGACATCCCTATGGACATGTGCCAACTCAAGTGGAGGGGCCCTTTCTAATGCAGAGTTATTTTTAGAAATAAAACTCCAGAACTTCACCTGGGGAGACAATTAGTGAAGAGAAGGACGGAAGTTCTGTTTCTCTCAAGTATCAGCAACATTCACAAAAACAATAACAAAAGAAAGTTGTTTCTGTTTCAGGTCTCCTGGGGGGGGGGGGGGGGGGAGGCATCGTCTAAACTAGAGGGAGGGTACAGAAAAGACAACAGCTCACACTCTAGCATATCACCCAAGGCATGAGCCAGGGATGGGAAGGTGAGTCGCAAACAGCAGGGCAGGCAGGACCAGGGATACACAAGCCATGCAGCCCAGAAGCAGGATGAGGCGTAGGAGCACATGCAGCCTGTCAAGCCCACAGCCTCAAGTTGCAGCCCTTCCATTATGGTCTCAACAAAGGCCGAGCCGAGCATGCAGCAGGCCACTGGCTACGTAACTTTCCTGACAGCTGTGTGTAACAGGCTTTGACAATTGAAGCTTAGGATCCTTCTGCTGAATTTCTTAAGGGAACTTCCAGAGGAGCCTCGATGATGTGACTCCTGAGGAGGGAAGAGTCTCCTTTCACAGAAGTTGTGGTCACCTTGTCAAGGTACCTCTGGCACTGTCTACAGCAGCCACTAAGGGACAACATGCTGGGACCGAAGAGCAAGGAGGAGTCACTGGGTCCTTCGAACAAAGAGGTGGAATGGCATCCCCAAGAGATAAGGTCAATTTAAAGAGCTGCAGAGGACACAGCTGCAGGATATTTTTAATATATTAACTGTCACCTCTTCTTCCCCAACAGCTCCTGGCCTCTGCTTCTCCCCTCACTTCCATTCCGGAACTATCCTTTGTGTCAGGAGAAAAGTTTCATCAGAGATCAGGAAAAATAGACATTGATTTTAAAGTTAAGGCCCTGTGGACAGCTGGTAAGAAACTGTGAGAGTTGTGGCTATAACAGGACATGAGATTTCCAGAGGCACTGACGAGGAAATGTGAGGACAGAGGAGAAAGAGACAGCTGGTGCCGCAGAGGATCAGAAAGGAAGAGAGGCTGTGGGGCTGAGGGGGAAGCAGAGAACACTTAGATGTTGTAGCCCTTCTCTGGAAGGCTCCAGATCTTGCTCCCCAGAGGGAACAGTGCTAGGTGACATCATCCAAATGGCTTGTGTTGCCACTGGGTCCTAAGTAGAACCCAATGTGACTGCAGACCTGAAAATCGAAGTGGGTGAGTGTTGTGCAGGGGGACACGTGGTCTAGGTCAACCTCAAGGGGCAAAGCACACTGCAGCACAGCATGCAGCTGTTTGAATGAGTCCTCTGTGCTCAGAGTATGGCCAGGATGGTGACAAAGAACCCAGAGTCTCCTATGTCATGAAGGCGGTATAATCTGTCCTGTGCCAAAAGCAAAGAGAAAGTGTATGAAACATGGAGGAGTGCTGTTTTTTCTTTTTGCTTTTGAGGAGCCCACCACCCAGCTCCCAAATAAATCACACACACAGAGGCTTATTCTTACTTATAAATGTCTGGCCTTAGCTTGGCTTGTTGCTAGCAAGCTTTACTTAACTTAAATTAGCCCATCTAGCATTTCCTTTGTGCTTTTATCTTTCTCTCTTTATTATTCCTTATACCTTTCATTATTTCTTACTCTGTGCAGCTGGGTGGCTGGCTCTTTGTATCCTCCTCCTTCTCTTATTCCTTCTTCTCCTCCCAAATTTCTCTTCCTATATATTCTCTCTGCTTGCCAGCCCTACCTATCCTTTTCTCCTACCTTGATATTGGCCATTCAGTTCTTTATTAGACCGTCAGGTGTTTTGGACAGGCACAGTAACACAGCTTCACGGAGTTAAACAAATGCAACTTAAACAAAATAGCACACCTTAAAATAATATTCCCAACAGAGGAGTCCTGGGCAGGAGGCAGCTCAATTGCAGAGAGCCACTAGGCTGCAGGACATCTCAGGCAAAGCTGTTGCAGCACACACACAGAGCAATGGGCATCTCTCCACTGTCCTGGAACCAAATCAGTTCCCAGGACTGACAGTAAGAGTGAGTGCTAGACCTGAGTGATGTTAGACTTGCACACTGAAGGTAGAGCCTGAATAGATAAGTCATTATGGAAATATAAAGGTAAATCTCTTTACAATTGAGTTTGTAGACTGAGATGTAAACTCAGAAGTAAAGTTATTAAATAAGTTAATAAGGAAGTTGGAGAGATGCCTCAGCTATTAAGAGTGCTTGCTGCTCTTCAAGAAGACCAAAGTTCTGGTCCTTGTACCCACATAGGGTGGTTCATAGTCACCTATGACTCCAGCTCCAAGGCATCCAATACCCTCTTCTGGCCATTCTAGGCAAAGACACACACACACACACACACACACACACACACACACACACACACACAGACAGAGACATACACATATACACATAAATATAAATACTAAAACATATCTTTTTGATTTTTATTTATTTAAAAATGTTTTTTTCATTTTACATACCAATCCCAGTTCTCCCTCCCTCCTATTCTCCTGACCCCCCACCTTCCCCTATCCCAACCCCCATGCACTCCTAAGAGAGGGTAAGGCCTCCCTTGGGGAGTCAACAAAGTCTGGCATACTACCTTGAGGCAGGACCAAGTCCCTCCCCACTGTGTCAAGGCTGAGTAAGATATCTCACCCTAGGGAATGTGTTCCAAAAAGCTATTTCATGTACCTAGAATAAGTCCTGGTCCCACTGCCAGGGCCTCCCCAAACAGATCTAGCCACATAACTGTCACCTACATTCAGAGGGCCTAGTTCTGTCCTATGCATATTCCCCAGCTGACAGGCCAGAGTCCATGAGCTCCCACCAGCTTGGGTCAGCTGTCTGTGGGTTTCCCCATTATGATCTTGACCTCACTTGTTCCTGTGATCCCTCCTCCCTCTCTTCAACTGATGTCTGGGAGCTCAGCCCAGTGCTTGGTTGTGGATCACTGCATCTGCTTCCATCAGTTACTGATGTAGGTTCTATGATGACAATTAGGGTAGTCACTAATTTGATTATAGGGAAGGTAAGTTCAGGAACCACTTCCATTATTGCTAGGAGTCTTAGCTGGTGTCATCTTTATGGATTCTTGGAGATTTCCCTAGCACCAGGTTTCTCCCTAACCCCCTGATAGTTCCATCTACCCAGATATTTCTTTCATTGCTCTACCTCTCTGTCCCTCCCTCCACTAGGCCATCTCAGCCCCTCCTGTTCCCATCCCTCATCCCTACCTTTCTATTACCCCTTCAAGTTTACCCGGGAGACTGAAACTATTTTCCCTTCATGGGGCCCTCCATGTGTGTCCCTCTTAGGGTCTTCTTTTTTACCTTCTTTGGGGTTGTGGATTGTAGCCTGGTTATCCTTTGCTTTTCATCTAATATCCATTTAAGAGAGAGTACATACTGTGTTTGTCTTTCTGGGTCTGGGTTACCTCACTCAGAATGATTCTTTCTAGTTCCATCCACTTTCCTACAAATTTCATGATGCCATTTTTTTTTAAACTGCTGAGGAATACTCCATAGTGTAAATATATGACATTTTCCTTCCATTCTTTGGTTGAGGGGCATCTAGGTTGTTTCTAGGTTCTGGCTATTACAAATAATGCTATTATTAACATGGTTGAGCAAGTGAC
The DNA here is from genome assembly GCF_903995425.1 of Onychomys torridus. NCBI lineage: Eukaryota > Metazoa > Chordata > Mammalia > Rodentia > Cricetidae > Onychomys > Onychomys torridus. The sequence goes on along the minus strand of NC_050443.1, from coordinate 145,484,989 downwards.
CCAGTGGTATGATTGATTATCTTTTAGGTATGTGCCTAATAATGGTATTGCTGGGTCTTAGGGTAGGTTGATTCCCAATTTTCTGATAAACTGCCATACTGATGCACTTCTTTGCTCTTGCTCAGATGCCTCCTCATTTGCATACCGCTTCTCCCTTTTGTGCTTTTGCCTTCATTTCCATTTTCCAGGCACTGTTCAAACTCACCTGCTCATAGACACTTTCCCTAGCGACCCCACCCACCCATTGTCATCCCTTTAGCACTTCATTCATTACGTCCCTTTATCAAAGGCTGCCGCTGTGCAGCCTCTGTGTTTGGTTAAGTTCCTGTCAGCTTCTGGACCAGGAACCCTGGAAGTGTTGTGATTTGTGTATCCACAGCACCATAGCACTCTGACCTGTAGATGGTGTGGTCCTTGGCATGTGGATGTCAAACTAAATTGAACCCAAAGTTCTGAGACATGGAGTTACTGGTGTGTGAAGCAGTGTTTGGCCTGGTGTTTGCTTATGTGCATGATTCCATGATGCTTTTCTTCTTTTCCTCTGACTTCTTCCTCCTTTTTTTTTTCTTTTTGTTGCAAACACTCAAAATAGCAGCCTGGTCTACAGAGCAAGTTCCAGGACAGTTAAAGCTACACAGGATAAGCCCTATCTCGAAAAACAAAAATTGCCCAATGAAGAGTGACAAGATCACCTAGCTTCTAGAATATCTACTCTCTTGTACTTATCTGGATGTTTCTACCCATCTGTCAACCTAGTCATCCAGGTTCACTGGATAACTGGAGGATTCAAACTCTTCCAGTGCCTGGGAGCCCTTTGGAACCAGATGTGGAA